>NW_015112923.1:511288-522074 GCF_001443285.1 Poecilia latipinna
AAGCATCACGGTAGAAGTTTTAGACGCGTAGCACCGACAGATAGACATAGCTATCTATCTGTGCTACAGTAGGAAAATCTGACGAGGTAGCACAAATATTCAGAACAAGGAATTATATTTACTTAAAACAAGCTTTTGTTGAAACGTTACTTGTAAGTAAATTTTGTCTCATTTCAAGTGTAATAAGATATTTGCATTAGAATCGACACCAAAAGTACTTGGTAAGATTTTTTTTTTTTTTTTTTTTTTTTTTGTAGTGCCCCACTTTTGAACTAATGTCTGACCAACAAAACAGCGCTTAGAGCAGATAACGACCCACAGCCTGCGGCGTGTCTGTAATAAACGGATAAAAGAGCAGGACACGCAAAAGCCGCCTATCCACGGGGAGCTGAAGCGGTCCAACAACTGGTTGGACTGGCTTGTCCTCCCTCTGCTGTGATGTCACCATCCAATAGATGAGCGGCTGGCGGCTGCGAAGCAAGCGCATATGTATGCGGTCCGCCGCCTCAGCGCATCACAGCGAGCCGCAGCTGACAGCTTTTCCAGGTTAGACGGGCTGGAAACGGAGCATTCAAGGAGAGAGAACAAGACCAGCTAGATTTCCAACAACCACCGGTCATCATCCGCATCCAGCTGAGATATAGAGGGTTTCTCTTTGCCTTCTTTCCCCTAGGCCCCCTTACCTACTGCATCTTTTCTCTCTCTCTCTCTCTTTTTTTTGAAGGAATAATGATGATGTTGATGATATTCTAACGCACAGATGACAGCATAAGCAGGGCGGTGAGCTGTCAAACACCCCACTGCAGCCTCTTTGTTGAGAAGGATCTGTAGCTACTGTCTCTGGACATGAATTCGGCGGAACAGACGGTTACGTGGTTGATCACGCTCGGGGTGCTGGAGTCGCCGAAGAAGACCATCTCGGATCCTGAAGCCTTCCTGCAGAGCTCCCTAAAGGATGGGGTGGTTCTCTGTAAGCTGCTGGAGCGGCTCAGCCCGGGCTCCACGGAGAAAGTAAGCGCAACACTTCCCCTCTTCCTCCTCCTCTTCTTCCTCCTCTGTTTAACCCAGGCAGCCGCCCGGCCTGTCCATCCGTCGGCGCGTCTGTCCACGTCCGTGACACCGACGCGGCGGTTTGTTGTCTGGCCTCTCTTTTTGTCCACTGATCCATGAGAGAATTTCTTTTGTAGGTCACGGCGGCTCTTGTTATTGTCTGCCGTATAGCAGCTTGCGCATATGTTGCCCGTATCAGCGTGTTAAAAAAAAAAAAAAAAAACAGAAAGGCGCTCGTCTGCTTCCTATTGATCTGCCATAAATAAGGCTGCTTCGCGTTTATTAATATTACCAGGAAGTGTTAAATCTAATAGGCGCTTTATGGTGTTTTCAATGAAAGCCGCCGACTATGATGCAGAAAATGCAAATCATTTGATAACCCCGGCTGTGACAGCCCGTATGACACCATCCATGGTTTGCATGTCATGTTGGTGCACATACTGTAGGCCTGTGGGGATCAGTGAGGGGATGAGAAGATGTTATCTGTACACAGAGCATCAGTAAGAATGGGCCGCCATTGACAGCAGAGGTGCACACAGGCAGAGATGGGCTCTTTTCCCAATTTAAAGAAACAGCGCAGCGTTTGTCTGTCAGAGTCGCAACAGCCTTAATTATTGGGATTCGACACCATGCAGTGCAAAAATAATGAATTATAAGAAAAGTTGTATTGTATTTATGCTCTATTTATTTATTATTACATATATTTCATATTAAAATCTGGAATATATGTCCTGTACCACTGAGTAAATACTTTTACTGCAGAACCACTCTTTGCTGCAATATTAGCTACAGGCTTTCTTGTGTTTACCATTTGTGTATCTATAGAATAAACAGGGAAATTTATGTAGTTCAAGTTCATTCTGATCAGATTGAAGAAGTACGTGAACGTATATTTTAAAGCCTTCATAAATAATCTTGAATTTACTTCTCAAATGTCTGGACTTTGACTAAGCCAATATAATGTGAATAGGGCCATTCTCACGAATATATATAAAAATACTGACTTAAAATATATTGTCATTGTGCTCAATTACAATTGCAAAGTTTCTACTTGGAAGCAATAGGTGAATAGATATTATATTTCAAATGTCATGGATGAAAATTCTGCTTGCAAGGTATATGTTAAGCATGTTGGGTGGACATTTGCAATCCTTTATGTCAACACTGGATGTACATTTTTTGGATGAAAGGCTAAAGCTTGCAAAGATTGAAGGTATTGTGACATTGTCATACTTGGTCCTCGGGCAGAGGAGAGATGACGAGATAAGAAAACAGCTGGGGAGGGGAAAAGCTGGTAGGCAGGAAGGTGAAAGATAAATAGGGACGGACACAATCTAAGTAGCCTAACTCTAATGCACAAATAATAATAACCCAAGAAGCAAACACAGAAATGAACTAAAAAGAAGAAAACCAAAAAAGAGAAGATCAAACAGAAACACAAATGAAACCAAAGTACAAACACCTAGCAGACACCAGGAAAAAGAAAGACAACTTTTTTTAAATTGTAATTTATTCATCATCATCACAATATTCATAAAAAGAACTGAAATGAAAAGTTATAACTATCATGTATCATCATGGAGAACATGCGATCTCCATGCAGAAACACTTGGATCAAGAATCGAACCTGGGACCATCCGTCTGTAGGGCAACAAGGCAAAAGAGAGTTCCACTGTGCAGCCCCATTCTAATGGTGTATTGATTGCAGGATCTAACAAGATCTTGGACAGCATAAGACTCACTGGGTAATAATCTTGAATAAAAGTACTATAGTTTCAAGCTACCCCACACAAAAAAGTAAAAAGTTTAAAACATTGGTTTTATTCAAAACAGAAAAGCAACGTTTGCACTTAATGCTGCAAAAATAATATGACCTATAGCAATCTATCAACAATAACCTGAAAGTTTTTTCTTTAGTATCTGAACACATAAAACACTGAAAAACAGACTGTTTTCCCCTGTTTTCTATTTCTCACTTTGGTTGTCTCAGTTTTTTTTTTTTTTTTTACACATTTGTATCTGCTGTGGGACTTTTGCACATTTTACTGAATGTGTAGTATTTAGTATGTAGCTTACTGTTATCTGATTGGCAGTGTGCAGAAACAGGTTGTGTAGGGGAAATGTTGTGGGTCTCTACAGCTGGAACAAAGCACCAGTTACTCCACCACTTTTTCTAACCTTTGTTTAAAAAAGATTTCAAACTATATGACTTGTGCAATTTTTAAACTGTAACTTTTAAAAATCTTGATATACTTTGATACTGATAACTGATGTCTAAATGTACCGCGCGTGCTTTGTGATAAGTTGAGTCACATCTTGTGCGAGTCTGCATCATGCTGTGTTGGATCATAATTGCAAAGTCGTAATTATAAGTTGTTTGAAATGAAAAACTGGGTTTCTTGGTAGAGAAATTAAAGATAATAGTAGTCAAGAATGTCACAAGCACAGTGGCCCTCTTACAGTAACGCATATTAGAAGCATAAAGAAAACTTTAACTTGAATTACTTTTAAAATAATTTCGACATCCCCACAACTTGAAGTCTGTCAGCACAGACGGTGCATCTTTGGCTTATTCAGTTCTGTGATGTAACACGTCCAGACTGATTGAGTGATATACTTCATTATAAACTTTCCTCCATTTCACCCATCCTTCAAACTGACTTAATGGGTGGAGAGACTTGTGACAACTATTGTTAGATTACACATGAAAAGCAAGCCTTTCATTGTGGTTTGCTGGAGCTTCACAATCCTTCACAGAATTTAAATGAGATCTTTAGGTGATTGCTTGCGTCGTTAAGAACAAACAACTGGTCTTTGAGAAAAGTGATGAATGTTGGTATCCTCTTGTTTTTAATATGATCTAATATTATAAATCTGTTCAAGCTATTATTATATTATCCAGCCTAAATATTGTTTACTCACTGTCCAGCCTATCGTGTTTGTAGGCTATACCAACATGCTGTTATAATAAAACTACGTTGCTGCACACTACTGATAAACTTAAAGCATCTTATGGAGATTGGAGTATCAATAATATGCTAAAAAAAATAGAAGAAACAAGTTGATTTGCAGTTGCCAATACGATCCCCTTATTTATTGATGGCCATTGTTACAATTACAGAACTTATAAGAAGTGTAAGACAATGAACAGTACAGATACTTGAGCTAAATTGTAATGAATGGTAAAAAAAAAATAATCTTTTAGCAATATTATACCATGACTTACAGCTCCTTAGATTATTCTAGTTTTTAAGTAAATCCTTCACTGAGCACACATGCAATGACAATTTTTAAAGCATTTACGTTTTACTGCTTCACCATTAAGCCTCTTAAGTTCCTGGAGATTAATACAGTTTTTACACCTTAAAGATGATGACGCGAAGTGAGGCCACATTTCATCCTTCAGCGTAGAGCATCTGAGCGTGGACGTGCTCTCCTAGTGTGTAAATGCATTAAATCTCTGGTTTGATTATTTAAGAAAAAATTGGATTTCACCACAAATCTTAAAGGAGCCACATTTATGATTTGGTGAATTTAAGGTGAATTTTGACAACAGGTTCCTGACCGTTTTTCCTCTTGTACTCTTGTACACGAACTTTTAATATACAGTACCTAGACAGTTTTTTGTGCATGTTTCTGTTGTGATGTCTGAAATTGACAAACTGAGTAAGTCCTCCTTCTGCTGGAATCCACTCATGTCTGGGGACACTGGTCTCTGTTAAGAGCTGAATCCACAATTTGAGTAAAACTATGTAAACCAGACTAGACCGGCATTAATCTCGGATTGTTTGGAAGCAGTTATGGGTTAAAATTCATAGACTGCCACTCCAAACTGTGTGGAAGCGTGTAGACATGGTTTCTTTTGAGTGAACTGCACTGAACCTGACTTTCAGAAAGAAAAGAAAAAGGCAGAGCTTCTATCGGGATTATAATCCACTTTCTTCAGGCATCAGACAATTTCGCAGTGGTTAAGCTCTGACACTAAATTTAAATAATTTCTACTGAGAAGAAGCACATATTCACATGTCTCACGCACAGAAAATGCAGTGTTAAAACTGCTCTGTGAAATTGCGATTGCTTTAAGCATAAACACTGAAAACAAATTTTACTTGTTAACATGTCAAAAAAAATCTAAATCTAAAAGAAAGCTGTAATGAAAATGTCTTGTCCCTTTCTTTATCTCCAGACAGCCTCTGAAAGCAAAAGTTCATGCTTCCTTTAAACAAATTCCACAAAGGTTGGCAGATATTATCAACGTAATTTAATGTAAACTTTGTGAAACACTGTAACGGTTAGCACTAGTGGCTGGATTGAAATGTTCTGCTTGCAAATAAAAATACAGAACTCCTGTTGGGATTTAAAATTAACCACAACAATGACAAATGAAAAAAAAAGGAGCATAAACCAGGATAGAAAATGCTGAGGATATTCATTCAGTGAGAAATGTTTAGGATCTGTCCACCACAAAGCTCCATGGTGTTAATTCAGTGTGCGTACAAAAAGTCATCCCGCCTCAGCAGGGCCATTTTCAGGGCCTGCTTTTGCCCTGGTTCCTACAGTACAAAGGAGAGAAAATCGAAATTGCACTAACCTAGTTCCTGAAAAAGTTCCTGCAAGGAGAAACACGCTTCTAGTGGCAGAATTGCAAACTGCAAGGAGTCGAAAACATTTCATCTTAAAATTTCCACATCTTCCTTATAGCCATTGTTTTTTTTTTTTGTTTGTTTTTTTTTTATGTGTCTGGGCTACTGTGGAAATAAAAGCGAATCAAAAAAAGATTTAGAGTACAGCTGTGTAAATGTTAAATATTTTTTAAGCATTGTTCCGTATAATTATTTTACTACTTCCAAATATAAACATTTTGTTATTGTAAAGGAGGTTATTGTAAACGTCTTGCACCATCATCATCATCATCATCATCATCATCATCGGTGGGGGATCCCTATTTGGCAACGTCATTTCCTCGACTGAGTGCTTCCAGCCTCCTTTACTTCCCCACGGCTCGGTTTGTGTGCAGCCTCCAGAAGCGTCGGGCCCAATGCACACCGAAGCTGTAGAATGCGTGCTGAAAAAGAAGCGAGACTTTAAAAGCGAGCACATTCCCAAAGGAGCTCGTTGCGAGCAGTAACTCGTCCGCAGCGTGAAGGAGGAGCAGTTTATCGATACCAAGCGTTTCCGTCACCCTTTGTTTTTGTTCCAGATTTATCCAGAACCGAAGAACGACGGCGAGTGTCTGAGCAACATAAAGGAGTTTCTCAAGGGCTGCACATCGTTCCGCGTCGAGGTGAGTACACTTCTTGGGGAAAAAAAATAAAAATAAAAAAATACTGGGTTACATTTCACTCCTCTGGACAACCATATCCCGAAAGGAGGTGCTTTCTGAAACGTCGAGTTTGCATGTTTGGGAGGATATGATAGATATAAGTGTCGTGTTGTTGTGGAGCGGACTCTCGGAGCTCCTGACAGAAAAGGGGGAGGAGGAGTGAATTTGCTACCGAGAACAATCACCTAAAGCCCGGCTGAGAGAGCTTTTGCCTTCCCGTACAAGTGGCGGTTCTAACAGGACTGCATTTTAGTTGAATACAGGATTTAAACGAGGTCTGTTTACTTTTCTCGGCTTATTTCTGGAAGCGTCTGGGTAATGTTGACGCCTTTTGAATTAATGCAAAGCTTTGTCCAGGGGCTGGTGCTTGGCTTTATTGTCACCAGCAGTTCACTCTGGCCATTGTAGATCATCTTCCACCCTACAGCTGTGAACAAAGACTTTATATATTTAAGTACAACTGGGATTTTTCTAACTTGGTTATAGCTACTCGCTATATTGTTTCAAAGTGTTGCAGATCCTTATAGAAATGCATTGGGTTTCTGTATAGAAATACAATGGGAATGCTACCACAGCCTAAAGCAAATTAAGGACAGAGTGTTGTTTATCTCTGTGTATTGGCCAGTGCATAGATGGGTCATTGAACCAGTCTGACAATGCAGCTCAGTGTTCCTCAGCGTTGCTTCTCTCCCTGCAGAGCCTCTGGCCACTGAGCCAGAAGAGCAGCACAGAGCACTGTCACACTGAGTTTTTGAAACATGCAAATTAAAAGTTGGACAACACAGGATGCAAGAGAGGCGAAGGCAGTGTGCGTGACTATTTTATTGGTAAAAAGGTCTGCGTTTGTCCTGGCGTGCTGCAGGGCCAGGACTTGACGAGCACTGTTGAGACATAAATTGCAGATTTTTGCCAATGTGATTCCATATCTAATCTCTTCCCTCATAAGCATGAAACTAACTGGGGTATCGTAATACCGTTTCAGACCCAGTCATGTGGCTTAAAGTCTGTTGGTAGAGATGGAAGGAAAAGCACAGGGTTCCCTCAGGTTGAGTGTAGCGTAGGCAAATGGAGCACATCCTTTCAAATTTCTCCTAAATGCGAGTCCTTTGTGCCAGCACAATCACTTTAGCACAAAGGGATTCACAATTGTCTGTTAAAACTGGAGTCATGTCTTAGTCTGCTACACTTAATGGGTTCTTGCATGCAAGATTTTGATCAGATATGTGTGACCTTTTTTAGTGAGGTCGGTAAAGCAGGATTACAGTAATTTGTGTTTTGGCAGTCAGCCGCTCACCGTCTGCAGAGCCAAAATGAGCAGTCGGAGCTCTGCTGGCTCTGACCTCTGTTAGCTTTGGTGGCAGATAAGAGGAATTACTTAAAATATGTGAAAGACACATAGAATGATGCTTCGCTTTTACAGCTCTGTCAGCTTCCTGTTGGTGGAGTTAATTTACCCGTTTGTATATGTTGCTCATGCAAATGAATGATCTGCTTTACATCTAATTTGGATACTTGGTTCGGTCGTTGTGCCTGACACTTGTGCAGCTGCTCATGCCGACCTCTTAACCTCTTGTAGTTTTGACCATAAGAATTTCTCTTTATTGTTCCCATGACCTCTCCTGTGCCTGTGGGTAGTTACCTTCAACCAAGCATCTACCTGTTGATTCATTACAAACCAATCTTTCATCACCTGTGGGAAAACGCGCAGTTGTGTGTCCCATTTTGACTCGTGTCAAATTATTTTGAGAAAACCATCCGCTGATACCTTCGTCTCCAAAAGTTAAATTCTCAGAATGTCATCGAGAAACTTAAACAAGATAAGCCAATTTATCTGTGGTTCGGAAGTCTTTGCATCATTGGCTTTGGTGAATTTGTCGGCTTTATTTTAAATTATAAAAGCCAAGTATTCATATTATAATTTTAGCTGATTGCATGTAAGCTGGAACCATTTTATCATAGAACTGATTAAACAGGATACGTTATGATCCATTTGGTAATTATTCATTTGTCCTCCTTGGAAATTGAAAATCCTGTGATGTCAGTGGTGACAAAATTATTATTATTAAAAAATTGGGATTTTTCTTACCTCAGTCAAAGTTGAATAATTTCTCGTATTTTTGTTTTTTCTTTTTTTCTAAAATCATATTTTAATATGTCAAATTTTCAGACCTTACAGATGACTGGGATTTCAAATAAGATCCCTCCCGTCCCCCAAAATGTTCTTTTTAACCAAATTTATTAAAACTACTATTTCCTAATGTATGGTGTGTGTTTACATCAACAAACCAGAGGTAGAGAGAGAGAGAGAGAGAAAATAAAGGTTGGAGACATTTGCCATTAGTGTATTTTTGTGCAGTTTCAGTGTTGGCTCCTGACAGTTGCTAAAAAAATATAATCAACACTAAAAAGATTTTTACTGAAATTATTTGGTCTCAATCAACCTTGTATCTTCACAGTCTGCTGTTTAATCTCAAATGAACATAATTTTAAATATTCCTGGGTCCTGCTTTGGTGCATAAATGGGAATAATCATATAGTGCAATGGTGTCCAAAGTGTGGCCCTCAGGGCCATTTGTGGCCCTCAGAATGATTTTGTGTGGCCCCCTTCATGCAGTTTAAGAGTGGTACAAATTTGACTGACCAGCACAAGAAGTTCATAGTTTGCAACAAGCATTTTCATTTAAAAAAGGTGATTCACAATTTGTTCTTGTTGATGAGAACAACATGTCAACTGATCCTCAAATATTATAAGTGCAAGACACTTTTATATTTCTGATCTAATATGAAATACAGATCAGTTATTCTGCAAAAAAAAACTAGTTTCTTGTATTAAATTGTTACAAGTTTAGTTTAGTTTGAACATAACATAGCATTACATTTAATTAACTTATAAAAGTTACATGCTGTAGCTTTAACTGCACAGTTTTGGCCAATAGGTTAAAAGTTTGGACGCCGCTGATGTCATGCTTTAATTTTCTGTTGGATCTTAAAGCAAACTTTGCCATTTATTTGTAAAGTTTAACCAAAATCCGTGTGTCTTTACAAACGCAGCCTTTTTCCGCTTTTATTCACAAGAAATTCTGTCGACCACATTTATTTTTAAACCTTCTGGCGTGATGAAAAGCTTAAACTTGATACTTACGGTATTTAGCTGATTTTATTTCCCTGAAACAAAAATAAGCATATTTTCACCTTCTCTGGTATTTATATATGATCAGGTGGTCATTGAGGACTCTTCTGTTTTTAGGCACCTCGAAACTATTTCTCGAATTTGGCTTCGTCTTTTAAAACGCTGTATTAAAATTAGGTGAAAATAGCCACTGTGTATAAATAAATGTGAACTTGGAACAGAATTGTATATTTTCTGTCCCTTACTTTGCAAACCACATGGTGTCAAGCACACATTTCTCTAATTATTAGCACGTTGAGTCAGAGTTGGGTGTTGCTCTGTTGTCTGAACCTCTCGGCTCAAGGAGCCGCTCTTTACTGTGATGCTGGAGAGCAAGAGACAAGTCTAAGCTTGTAATCTTAGTCATTCTTATTACCTCCCTAATCTTTAATACTCATCATTTGTTGCGTATTGAGAAGGAGCTGCTGTCGCTTTGTAAATCAGACAAAACAAAGGGGTCAAAAATGTCTCCAGTGTTCGAGTTGTGGGGACTCTGTTATCAGTGTAAACATGGAAACATCAGAGTGTTTGTGTTGCTTCTAGACGTTTCAAAGTATCGTCGTGCAACAGTTCAACCAAGCCGAACATGTTTTCACTTTCAGGCAGCATACACGCTTTTTCATGTCCAGCTATTGTTGAATCGAGGTGACTTCTACCACAAAACCTTAAAAAAAAAAAATACTTAACAGCTTACCTGCAATTTTGCTCTTTGTAAAATAACATCAGATTATTTGCAAATGGAGACTAGCTTGTTGTGTAATCGTGTTATCTTGATTTCATGTCTACAGTGTGCTGTTTATTTTACCAACGGGCCTGCTATTTTCAGCTTGTTTCTAATTGTTCGATTGAAACCACTGTTTTCTCAAAAAGCGGTGGTCATCCTTTGGTTGCTAATCCATTGTCTGCGCTTTTCAGTTCTGGGGAAAATCCATAACCAAATTTGTAACAGCTGGCTCGGTCATACAGAAGGGGGAAAGTTGAGGGTGTTTCCACTGCAACAAATTTAACTGACTGCTTCTTGCTTAAATTTTGTAACGCTCCAACTTGAACTCGAGTTTTTCTTTGAGAAATATAGATATGTTTTTCCACTCGTGCTTCTTTCCTGGATAACTTTGAAAGCCCCCCTCAGGTGTTTTTGTACTTTTTTTTTTTTTTTTTTTTTTTTTAAATTTTTTTTTGGGGAAAACCCCCCGGGGCGTTTTTTTTTTTTTTTTTTTTTTTTTTAAAAAATTTTTTGGGGAAAA
>NW_015112923.1:525044-545699 GCF_001443285.1 Poecilia latipinna
TCTGTGGATACTTTTGAAGCCCCCCCGGCGGTTTTTTTCTTTTTTTTTTTTTTTTTTTTTTTTTAAGATTTTGATCTGTGGAACAGCCTAGCAGGCCTGTTTTTTTTTTTTTTTTTTTTTTAAGCAAAAATGTTTGAAACTCTTTGAAAACATGAAACACCTTCAAACCTGGTAAATTACATTAACACCACTTCCCTGCTATTATAGTATAAGTTTTTATGAAATTAAAAGCTCTGAAATAAATTGACATGTTTTATATGTTGCATTCACTAAATTGACATCCCCCCACCCCCCAAATAAATGCATTTTTAAAATTTCTGGCTAAAAAAAATCACTAATCAGGGCTTTTCTGGGGGGAAATCTAGTGATTTCTGTCACCATCTTATTTCTAGATGCATCTCTAAAAAGGAGTTTGAACTGATACTCCGTCTTATTTGTATTAAAAGAGCCTGCTTTTTGAAAACATCTTGAAAATGGGAGCCTCACTATCCCTAGGTTTGGCTTCTCTTACTCAGATAAAGGCTAAAAGTCATCCAGCTCTTGAACAAACATATATACATCACTTGCGTATGCTCGACACACTCCCACTAAAACACAGTCACTGATGCATTCCCCTCAGAATGTCTGAGTGTAAGATGAATGAGACTCGCAACTCTCTTTTGGTCAGTGAAGTGAGAGCGACTCATCACATGACATTGTTACAGAGGAAGAGAGATGCACTCAACCATAGATGCAATCACCTCCATTCATCCTTACTGGGAGGAAAGAACAAAATCGTGATGAATATCATGCAAATATTAGTTACATTTCCACATTTAGTACTACTGTCTTTTTTCTTTTTGCTACACTTTTCATGTTTTAATCTAGATATATCATACCTAAACGTGAGTTTCAGTTCTTGTCTTGGTAATGTTTTTTCTCTGTCTGAGGACCGTGATTCTCCTTATAATTGTCTTTTTTTGTCGTTTATGCTATTTATACGAGTGCATCAAGCATGTGGTTCCTGACCCGTTTCTGGTTTTGGTTGAGGTACGGCCTGCTGGTTTTAATTTTAACTAGTTTTATTTTTCAATAAAACAAATGGCACAGAGCAGGGTTGGGCAATCCCAGTCCTCAAGGGCTGGTGTCCTGCAACTCTTGGATATAAAGCTCCAATTTGAGCCCATTCTACTTTCTCTTTAAGAAATATAAATAACAACCACACCCTTTGATCAAATGGCTGAATCACCTCCTCAGTGCAGTCCAGTTCTCCAGAGTTCTGCTAGCAATGAAGAACAATGATCCTAAGCAAAAAAAAAGAAAAAAAAAGTGAAAAGAGAAACATCTGTTATGAACCTTTTGTTTTCAACAATTGTGGTAGGAAGGTAATGTTTGCAGTGGAAACCCTTTCATGTTATTCACCTTTCAGCAGACTATTTAGTTGGTACACTGGGTTGGTTTATGGCTTAGATCCTCGTCACTGTAAATCTGACCTCTGCGGTGTTTCTTGCCTGTTTTTGTTTTCTCCAGTTTCTTATGTCAAGCCTTTTTTTTATCACGGTACATCACACTGGAAACAACACATTTTTCTGGCAGCATCAGGATGTGGGGGATGTTTTTCTTCAAGGGAGACATGAAAGCTAGTCAGAGTTAATAGGATTCATTGTATGAAGCTAAAAATAAGGCAATTCAGGATGAAAACCTGCTAGAAGCAGCCAAAGACTTCATCACCTTCAAGCAGGACAATCTGAAAAAAAAAAAATATATATATTTCAATGTGTTGGAAAGATCGACTCGAAGTCCAGACCTAAATCCAATTTAGAAGCTGTATCAAGACTCTTCACCAGTGGTCTCCATCCGTTCAGATTGAGCTGTTCTGTAAAGTTGAGAGTTGTATAAGAGTTAGAGCTCAGGGAGGCAGAGAAGAAATGATATGGAAATATGAAAACTTTGTATAATTTTCCTTCCGCTTCATAGTTATGCTCTATTTTTTTTTGTTGAAGTGTCACATAGAAACATAATGAAATATATTCATGTTTGAGTTTGTATCGTGACAAAATATGAGGAGAAATGGGATGAAAACTTGCTTTCATTCCAAATAAACATTTTTAAGTGTTTATTTGTAAATTATAAACAAGTTATGAAAATAACCGTTTTTTATATTTTTTTGCTAAAGTTCATAGTAAAGAGTAAGGTAAACTTTAAGGTCACTTTAAGTTTAGAAACTGACTTGCTTTCAGTTTCCATTTAAAAAAAATGTGTCATTACGAGGTTTGTGTTGCGATATCTGACATGAGCCTGTACATATTAAACCACAATGTATTTGAATACAGCCATGATTGATGACATGAGCCTTTTGTGTATACAGGAAATGCTTTTCATTCATGTTAAAAAGTAACACTGCTAAATGTGCCTCTTTATAGCTGCTGTAGATTAATGCATGGGTTTGCTTGAGCACTCATGGTTTCTGTTCTGTTTCTGTGAAAGGTGATGAATAAACTCCAGCTGCAGTGCAGAGGTGCCTTATTTTACAAAGGCAAATTAAATTTGTTCATGTTTTGTCCTCTTATCCACAGCCGTTCGAGGCCAGTGACCTTCTGCTGGGCCTGAACTTCTCCAAGGTGCTGAGCAGTCTGGTGGCCCTGAATAAAGTCACCGCAGGTTGGTTGAAACATGTGCACCGTGCGTGCGTGTGTGTGAGTGTGTGTGTGTGCGCGCGAGTCACATGAGGAGAGAGCAGCCAGTTTTTTATGAAAGAACTGCAAAGCAGTGCGTGGGGGCTGACTGCAGATACCGGCTCTGTTTTATTTATGCTCTGCCGTATTTGTCTAGATATCGGCGTGGGGAGTGACTCAGTGTGCGCCCGACACTCTTCCGCCCATCGCATCAAGTCGTTCGAGTCGCTGTCCTCTCAGGCTTCACTGGGTCGATCCTCCAAGTTGCTGCAGAACCAGTTTCGGAGTCTGGTAAGGTTTGCACACCACGAAGGAAAGTTTTTTTTTTTTTTTTTTTAAATCAAAATTCATAACTTGGTGTTTAATATTCAGCTTAATACAGAGTTTAAACAAAACAGTTGTTTTAACAAGTAAAATAATACATATTTTTTGATTTAAGTACACACGAGCTCTGTGTTTATTTTTAATTTGGGACTTCTTCAGGACATGTCGGAAAACAGCGGACAGCAGCTGCTGGTGAAGGCTCGCTTCAACTTCCAGCAAACCAACGAGGATGAGCTCACCTTCACCAAGGGTGACATCATCAGCGTGACCCGTCAGGAGGAGGGCGGCTGGTGGGAGGGGATACTCAACGGCAAGACTGGGTGGTTTCCTAGCAACTATGTGCGTGAAGTCAAAGGCTCTGGTAGGTGCTACAAGATCAGACGTAAAGATATGGGCTAATGATTATGTCCTGATTGGAAATTATGGGCAAGGTGCAGATCCTGCTGCCTAATAGAATTAGGATGTCCTGTTATGATGTTAATTTAATTATATTCTGACAGAACGCTCATATTTTGCCACGCAGTGTTCAAATGCAAACTGGGGTTTAGCAGTCGGGGATCTATTGCTGAAGGTTTCTTCTAATTTGGAGTGAAACAAATTTTACATCGGACCAGGAGGAGAGTCAATTGCAATGCTGGAACATTGCTGCTGATCTACTGCAGAACAAAGTCCAGCAGAACTGGTTCAACATTTCGTTCAAACAGGTTGAAACCAAATCATAGTTCACTTCCGAAAAATTTAGAAATTCACATTCTCAACATCTTTCTATAGCTTCTTCATCTTTTTTGAATAAAGTCTTAAAAATACTCTGATAATGATGTCACGCACAAACTAACATATGTAATTTGCCAATTGTAATTTATTTACATGTGTTTGACTCTGTCATTTACTATGTTCAAACAAGCTACATTTTAATTTGCATTAATTCCTAATAATGCTTCTTTAGATATTGAATGTTTTTACTATTTTGCATTGTCGTTTTCAAGAGAGACCTGTTCTAACATTATATAAAATCATTAAAGTTGCATACAAAGCAACAATACGAGTGCATTATAATGTGTAAGGTAAATGATTAACAGAAAAGAAGAAATGAGTCTATAGCCCCTGGCTCCATCATCTCCTGTGCACCATGTGATTGCACCGAAACGGCGATGAGGAGGGTTTTCATTTAGGCCTTCTTCAAAAGTGGTCTGAGATATGCTTATCTGCATTTGCTAGTACTCCAAACACAATCCACACAGGGCAGATTAGATTTAATTTCCTTTTTTGATGTTCTGCTCATGCAGCAGTGGACTATGTGCTGTAGCTCCGCGTTTGTTTGATAAACAGAGATCGGTTCATTTATGATGGATTTTATTGTTGGGTGTGAACGCTCATGGTTAAAGCTGTCCTCTTGTAACTGAAGAAGTCAGGAAGCAAGCATATGTGGACTAGAACAAGACGTATAATTCAACCCTCACAAGGGATCACGAGTTTAGTGAGTGGAAAAAAAAAACAACAAAAAAACAATCCATGTGCAAATAGAAGAGAATAAACTTTGTCCAGGCGCCTGTTGAGGAAGTTTCAAATAAGTCGCTGCAATCTGGAACCAACCTGGTCCCAGATAAGCAGTCGAACAACGATGGGTGAATAGATTGACTTCAGTTTTGTCAGTCTCTTTATGATGTAAATCAGTTTCCTGTCTGTTATTCACGCCTTTGTGAATAATGTTCTGAATAAACCGCGTCACGTCCCTATCAGAGTTACAAACATCACAACAGCCTTTGTTGTTGTTGTTGTTATCCAAATCTGATAGTAATGCAGCGATGCATCAATTACTCATAAGCTGCTGTGGTGTGAAGCCATGTGTTACCACTATCAGCAGATGCAGAGTAAAATGAGACGAAGACAAAAGGATTCATTGTTGATTCTCAAATCATGACATGTTTTTATTTCACTTGAGTCACAAAAAGGGACCTTTTATGAATTCCTGTCTTGTAATGCAGACTGTGTTGATTATTTGTCCTGCTTCTTTTAATTGGTTATAGGACGTTTGTCATATTCCAAATGCACTGATCGCTTATTGCAAGTGTACAGAAACTTTGTATGCATGGACTACAGCAGCTAAACTTTCTATAATGGGACAAAACTGGGAAGTTAAAAATAGTTTCAATTAAAAAAAAAAAGCAATAAAAATTTAGTTTGGAATTTTTAATGTCTTTAGTTCAATGATAAACTAAGCATGTTTTTGTAATAAAATGAAAAGCATTGTTGATCCTAAACACAGAAGGATCCCACAATTGTCTTTTTTAAAAAGATGACTTTCAATTCTGTATTTTCTTGGTTTATTAAAAAAAAAAAACAAACAAAAAAAAAACATGTTTGTTTTAAACAGCAAGATCGGGATATGAATCACTCTGTTTTGAAATGCTTCCTGTATTTTAATCGATCGTCTCTGGTTCAAAATCTGAAACACTAATCCAAAAATAAACAGCGTCTTTGCTTTGTTTGATTTTAAACTCGAGGTGCTGAAAATATTGAATTTAGAAAATAAAAAATTAAGAAAGAGAACCTGGAAAATGAGGGTGAATTGTAATTAATACAATTTTCCAAATATAAAATAGTATCAAATATTTTTGTGATTTTTTTTTTTTTTTTTAATTTCACAAAAAGTTGTTTTTATTTGATGTATTTTTTACATTAAGACCACTTTTGAATTAGACAAACCACAGTGTAAAAGCTTGTGAAATCATGGTCCTAAAATATTCTGCACTTATGACAGATTTTTCAAAACAGTTTGTGATTATTGAAGCCTTTCCTCTATTTGGGAGAACAAGGGAAAATAATTGGTATTTTCCCTCAGATTTTGTACTTATTCTTGTTAACCCAGTACCGCCTGGTCTGCATCGTTGGATCCAAACCATTCACAGAATGACTGTTGATTGCTGCTTGAGGATGTGAAAATATTGCAGCGAATATATTATTCAGTTTCATGCAATACCGCCATCTTCAGGTGATTATAATGAATTGCTTTTACTTTCTGGCAACAGATAAACAAGTGTCCCCAAAGTCTGGCACCCTGAAGAGCCCACCGAAAGGCTTCGACACTTCTGTTATAAGCAAGACTTACTACAACCTGGTAAGGATGCCTTTTTAGTCTCACTTTGAAATATTTACTGTCTAAATGTTGAGCTTTAAGGACACTGACTTTTCATTGATGTCTATATATTTTTTTTGATTTTTTGCAGGTGTTGCAGAACATCTTAGAGACGGAGACGGAGTATTCTAAGGACCTTCAAAGCCTCCTTACAAACTACCTGCGACCTCTTCAAAACATTGACAAGTACGACTTGATTAATTTCGGTGAATCTGTGCAATGCCACCCCGACGTTGTTTGACGTGGGTTGCGTGATGTCCTCCTCTCCTCCTCTCAGGCTGAGCAGCTCCGACGTAGCTCTGATTCTGGGGAACCTGGAGGAGATCAGCACCTTCCAGCAGATGCTGGTCCAGTCACTGGAGGAGTCTACAAAGTCAGTCCCTTCCCCTCACAGCGCTGAACACTTCAAGTTGCGTTGAAATAAACAGAGTGACATCTAGTGTTGTAATTCATGTGCTGCATGAACACTAGATTAAACTGTAGACTATAGAATATCCTACTGTATACATTTTTTGATTATAGAATAATTTTAAAGCATTTTTTGCTAACAATTTTTCTGTATTTCTACTTTTTTTTTTTTTTCCATTTAGTCATGTGTATTTTACCTGCTAATAATATTTGGTCTGCCTGTGGTCTGCTTCTCGTTAGGCTTCCAGAGAGCCAGCAAAGGGTGGGCAGCTTTTTCCTGAACCTCATGCCTCAGATGAAGGCGCTCTATGTTGGTTACTGTTCCAACCATCCCTCTGCTGTCAATGTGCTTACTCAACATGGGTAGGTTCTCACCAATGTGCTGCTTTACCTGGAGATTTGTTACAATGTTGTGTAACATGCTTTCTGTGTTGCATGCTGTCTGAAAATATTGTTTGGCTGCTTGCTGTATTTAGCTAAATAGAATGGGAAATTGTTTTGTTTCTAATTGGATGTACTGACTTGTTCTGTCACAAGTGATCTTGGTTAGAGAAGAAGCTTTTAGCTTTATGCTGATCATGGCAGCTTTTTGAATAATTGATTCTTGTTGTTACATCGTTGATCCATTCTTTGCTTAATTTCTTTTCTTGCTTATTAGACACACAAAAGATTAATCAACGGCACACATGTCAGGAGAGTTGGGTTCTTGCTTCAAGGGAACAGTGCTTCTACCCTGATTTAGCAAATCCGGTTTGTTTTCCTGTTCGTTATCCAGCAAGAGGGCGATTGCATACCTGAGTCGTGGTTCTGATTCTGACTTCCAAGTCACAACCAGATCCGTAAATGGACATTTAATAATCAAAACATTCCACGCTGCAGGTTTACCACGTTTCAGTGAACAAAAATGGTCAGAAAGAGTTAATATTTAAAAGCAGCACACATAGCTTAAACTACTGAGCAGCAGGGCTGAACCAATTAATCAGAGTGATTGTGATTAATCAATTATGGAAATAATTTAGTAATTGATTAATCGTTAACTGGAGCAAACACTCGAAAAAAGCCATTTGCTGATAAAATAATATATTCAAAGCAGTAATTAAGTCAAAATTGTACAAAAAATATATACATTTTGCATTTAAGATAAAGACACCTTTTTCTGTAAATAGTTTTTAGCCTAAACTCCTCAGTTGCCACAGGTTAAGTTTCACCCGGTTCAGATTTATTATATGAATGCTATGTTGTTGCATTTTAGGCAATTAAATATTTTTATTATTTAAAAAAATGAACTGATTTATTTGCTTATTTGTATTTTTTAATGTGTTTCTTATATTGTAAATGAAAAATCTGTAGAATGTGTCATTTTTTAAATTACATTAAGTGTCACAATAATCAGTAGCGAAATAGAAAAATAGCATAGTTTGAAACATTTTGATGCCATCATCTCATAGCATTTTGTGGAGGTATTTTAGCTGTTTTCATATTTCCCCTCCACTTCTCCATAAGCTGTTTTACTCAATCAACAAAACTGATATCAGCATTGACTCGGCCTCCGGTTGATCATTGTTGGCAAAATACTCTGACTCACTATAGACTGACATGTTAACTCAAACGTCTGGCAACATTCTGGCTCAATGTTGAAAAATATTAAAGACATCAGCAGCTCTTTGACGTTGAATTGTGAGTTTACAGTAAATCCCTTCTGTTTCTCCTCCAACTTTAGTGAAACTCTTCGGGACTTTATGGAGGGCCGCGGTGCAGTGTCTCCTGGGATCCTCACCCTGACCACTGGCCTCAGTAAACCATTCATGAGGCTCGACAAATACCCCACCTTACTCAAAGAGCTGGAGAGGCACATGGAGGTGTGTGTTATGGCCTGGAGTGTGTTGTGACACGACCTGAAATGTTTGATAACTACACATTTTCTCTGGTGTTTTAGGAGAATCATGCAGACCGACCAGATATTCTGAAGTGCATGGGCTCTTTCAAGAACCTTTCAGTAAGCCCAGCGCACTTCTCATCCTCTCGAATGTCGCATCTAACTGCAGAATGAGCTGAAGGCAGATGCTAAGGTAGTTTTCTGTTCCCGTCCTGCCAGGCTCAGTGCCAGGAGGTGCGAAAACGAAAGGAGCTGGAGCTGCAGATTCTCACAGAGACCATCCGGCTGTGGGAGGGAGACGACATCAAGACGTTGGGCTCGGTGATCTACATGAGCCAGGTGTTGGTCCAGAGTCCTATGTCTGAGGTACGTGCATCATCTGTGATGCAGAAAACATTAGGAAATAGAGCTGCAAAATCAAATAAATGTCATTGTGAAAGTGTTAGCTCATATAAATTCATGATGTGAATTTTAAAGCGAACCATTTGTCTCGCATGGAGGGCATACGAGACAAATTTATGCAGCATTACCGAGGTTTTTTTCTTCCGCAAATTAACCTGGGAAACGGATTCTTTCCATAGAGTGCTGCTGTTTATTGCTGTTAACTTTTATAACTATGGAGAACAGCTGGTGAAAACCCCAAACATTACACTTGACAAAATAAAAATAAAAAAGTATAATTATATAACATAATTATATATTAAGTTGTATAATTGACTGATGTATTTTTCGCCTCCTACAAACGTAAAATATTGTCCCGTTATTTTTTCAGTCCTGCATTTTTGTCCCAGTTACTGAAATGGTTTTATTGACACGCATTTAAGTAAATGCAACATTTATATGTGCAAATGGTTATTTAGGAAAATTGGTATTTTACATAGGAATGGAAATGAGTCTTATTTGTGGTTTTATGCATAACTGCAGTTTAAGGTGATGAATGTGTGGTGTGGAGGCAGCCTATCTTTGTGGATGACGGCTGACTAATGGCTGCAGTAGAAATATGTGGGTCAGTTGAGGCATCTAAAAAATGTGATTTCTGGCCAACGAGATGCTTTGGTCTGAAATTAGGATTGTCACCATATCTCCCATTAAGCTGCAGCTCAATCAGCTGCGTCAGAGCTGATTGAGCATGAGACAAAAGAGACTTTCTGATCAAAACTCAAACCTGAAACCAACTATTCAAACGGCACAGAGGTGAGCGTTAAGGCTGGTAATTGGAAGCAACCTGAAGCAGTTGTTGTCTGATTAAATCAGCTCACCCCTAACTTTTAAAAACAAGACTAAGTCTCTCTCTGAATAGTGGATTCCCGGTTTTTATTTCAACCAACTATTTTAGAAAAACACAAAGACTGTTGTAATATTTTTTTCCGATTACCGTTTCTTGGTTGACTGCTGAGATGAGGTCCTTGTGCTAAGGGGCAAAGGCGATTAGAAAAATGGAGGGACCACTGTTAGGTGGCATCAAGAAGTTGATCCCCCTCCTGGTTATTTCTGCACAGCTGATTTGTTTCCTCCAGTCCATGCATGGTTTTTATTCAGGTAGTCCACCTTCCTTTGCATAATTGTTTGCTTAATTGGACACTTTAATAAAAGTCTGGTATCTTGTCAGGTTTTCAGCTCCACTGTGAAGTTGTCATCCACCCATACTTCTCTGTCTCTCTCTCCTTTTTTTCATTTTGATCAGGAGAAGAATGAGCGCTACCTCATGCTGTTTCCTCACGTCCTCCTCATGCTGTCTGCTAGCCCTAGGATGAGCGGTTTCATATTCCAGGTCAGAAATCCCTTGATTTCCACCTCTGAACGTCCGTCCGAATGCCTAAATGAAAATGTATTTCTTAAGGATTAAATTAAAGTTTGAATTACTTGACCTTCATATTTTTAAGCGTTTCCAAAAGTTTAGAAAAGTCCTTCAAATGCTTGATATTCAGTTTGCACAGTTTTGTAATAAAGTGCAATCTGATAAAAGCCCACATTTTAAAAATCTTTACTTTTTTTTTCTTCCTGTATGGAGTTAAATCAGACCAAACTTTTCTTGCTTTAGGTTAGTTATAATTACCAACATTTCCTATTTGCTGAATGCCAGAACACTTAGACATTTTTAAAAAATATATTTTTTAGAACTTTCTTTGTATATTGTGTTTCAACGTTTAATTTGAGCATGACGATCCAAGATCAAGATCAAGTTTCAATATAATGAATATTTATTTATTATTCTTATATTATGAATGACTTTTTGATCTGCATAATTGAAATAAAGGGTTGCTTATAATTGATGCAGCATTATTGAAATTGTGGGATTTTTTATTTTTTATTTTTTTTATTAAATTGGAGTTTCGTTCTCGGACCAGTCAGGTGTTTAGGGTGTGGATTGGAGACATTTCAAAAAATAAAATGTTATAGTTTAGTTTACTTTGTTTCTGCTGTAGTATATAAAATGCCATCACAAGACATTACTAACAATAATGAGTTGTATCATATATAATAGTGAGCTGAAAGTATCTTTTGTAGTTCATTTGTGCTTAAAAAGCACAATACAACCCTGCAAACCATCAGGGTCAAGAGCTTATATTTCTTTTGTTTCTCCCATTGGTTTGTCTTTGCAGGGAAAGCTGCCTTTGACTGGCATGATTGTGACCAAACTAGAAGACTGTGAAGCCCATAAAAATGCCTTCGAGCTAAACGGTAAAGGCACACGAGAAGCAGCAAAAACTTCATGAACACGCAGAAAGTGTTTCGAACGGCGCCCTCCCTTTGCGTGCAGGCACCATGTTCGACCGTCTCCAGGTGGTGTGTGCAAACCAGCAGGACCTTCAGGACTGGGTGGAGCACCTGACGAGACAGATCAAGCACAGCGCCGCCACGGCCCCCAGCCACAAACCGCTCGCTGTCCCCTGCCACACGGTCAGGAGCTAATCATTACACACAGCCTATTTCCTTTCCATTCATCTGAGCCCAGTGTGGGGCCTAAACACTATGACTATATGTATGTTGGTTTCACACTGACTGTGATCCTACAAATCAATATGTTGTGAACGGTTGGCTTTACATAATGTGCAGTGGTCATGTGAACAGACTGCCGTGGCGTTAGCAAGTGGTTTGTTTCTCTCGTTAGAATGACATCAGTAAACAAAAACTGATTTTAAGTTATAAAAATGCATAGGTTTCGACTTTTTTGGCAGAATGTGTTGAAGTCGACTGATAAAATCAGCTTTAGGAGTCATTATCTGCATATCAGAGGCCGACTGATCTGTCAGTCGGCCTCAACCTCAATAACCTCAACCGGTTATTGAGGTTATGACTTCTCAATAACCGGTTATTGAGGTTATGACTTCTCAATAACCGATATATATTGAGAGGTCATTGTGTTTATAGAGTATTTAAAGTGTTTCGTTGAGCAGAGAATGGGAACAAAATGATTTTGTAACAGATTGGTTTTGTTTGTTTGTTTTCCTTAGCTCCCATCTCATCCTCTCACCCCGTCCCGGCATGCTGAGAGCAGGGCCATGACTGTGGCTCCCACCTACCACACCCTGCCTCACCCATCCTCTCATGGGACGACCCACAGCACAATGACATGGGGCCCCCTGGAGCCACCAAACACCCCCAAACCCTGGAGCCTGAGCTGCCTGCGACCCGCGCCGCCATTACGGCCTTCCGCTGCACTCTGCTACAAAGAGGTGAGGGGCTGTTTATACTTGTTTTTATTGTTTTTTTATTTAGATAATTGCACTGTGTCTTTTGCTTTATAATTTTGGAGAAAAAATTAATTGTTTGGCTTCCCATTTGCAGGATCTCAGTAAAAGTCCTAAGAGTGTGAAGAAACTCCTTCCCAAACGCAAACCTGAGAGGAAACAGTCTGAAGAGGAATTTGCTCTAAGGAAGAGTATGTGTTCAATATTCAAGCACCATTTCATTGTAGTATTAGATCTCTACTCTTAATACTAGGTCCCTTAGATATCTAATACTCTAACAGTATTAATATTAGCTTTATACATGAAGGCTATCCATTTTAATTAAATTGTTTGTTTACCCTTTCAGGTACAGCCGCTCTGGAAGAAGACGCCCAGATCCTGAAAGTTATTGAGGCGTACTGCACCAGCGCCAAAACCAGGCAGACTCTGAACTCCAGTAAGACAAATGAAAATAATATAAAGGTTAATTTAGGGAAGGAGGAAAGCTTCATACTTGTGTGTTAGTTTGATGTTCGATGACCTTTAAAAAAAAACTGCCAATTTTCTTAGTATTTAAACAACAGTAAACAAAACAAAACATGAATTTACAAAAACTCATCAAACTTGATGGAAAAAAAAATGCTGTTCTCTTTTTCTAGATAATATACTGATTATCACACCTACAATATCTGACATTTATATACAATTGTGAGGATTTTCATACATGGTTTAAGCCAGAAAGTACATTTACCAGCAGCTGTATCTTGTGGCTTTCACACGCTACCTGTACAAATCGTCAAACTTGTTTCTTCCTGTTCATATCTTTGTGGAGTAATACAAGCAGCCGGGCTCTGTTTTATACGTGAGGCGGCTGAAAACTTCTCAACAGATATGTTTCTTGTGGCTTCTCGATCATAGTTTTCAAAGTTTTTTGCATTTTGAAACCGTTATTTGTTTATTTTTTTTAAACTACGACGTATTTTGATAGCGTCAACTGGTCGATGCCTCGTAGAAACATACCTGTATTTTCTACTCGGTGCCTATCTTACCGCTGCTATTCCAAACTGTTCCTTCTAACAATATCTCCTCTCTCTTTCCTTCCCGTTTCCTCCTGTTCGACATTTTTCTGATTTACCTTGAGTACCTTTTTCCATATTTGTTTTTATTTCATACTTTTATGATTTTTTTCCATCCTCTCCTTACACATCTATCATTTCTTTTATGATTTTCTCATCTGTTGCGTATTGCGTGCACCGCCCACAACCCCTTCCTCCAACTCCCCATTTCCTCCCTCTCCACGTTTTTTGCGACATCTTCTCCCCCCTCGTCCCACCGTCGCCCTGACCCCGGCCCCACCAGCATGGCAGGGCACGGACCTGATGCACAACCACGTGCTCGCCGACATGGACCAGTCCTGCGTGGACTCGCCGGGCCGCCGCAGCAGTGTGTCTCGGCCAGAACTGAGCTCCGACCTGTCGGAGGACTCTGACTACGACTCCATCTGGACCAGCCACAGTTACAGGATGGGATCGGTGCCCCGAAAGAGCTGCATCTCCCATCAGAACTAGAGAATGTACAGCGCCGCCAGGCTGTACTATAATGTAACGTATAGTGCGCTTGCCTCTTTTACCGTAGATGTATTAAAAAAAAAAAATAGATTTTTTTTTTTATTTATTTATTTATTTTTTTGGTTGATTTGGGTAATTTATTGCTTTAATTTATTTTTTTCGACGGCTTGTCTGATGTTTTCAGCATTTTTCCTGTTGCCTTTCCCTTTTTTGTGCCTCCTCTCTTTCTGTAGATGTCATGCAGTAAGTGTTAGCTAATAATTCTTGTTAATTTATCTTGAATGTGACCACTCTCCTTGTTTGACCATAAATCTGGTGGACTCTGAGTGGAGAGGATGGGGATTTTGGTATGTAGTTTAGGGGAGGGGGATTTATGAGTGGGGCAGGTGGGGGACTTATGTTTTTTCCTGTCTGATATTCAGATGCAATTCAAGAATGAGTGTCTTCAATTTACCATAAATTTGTTCTTTTTCGGCATGTGGTTTTTGGGGTACGCATGCTCAAACATAGCACAGATTGCTAAACAGGCACACACACACACACACACGTGGTTAGGCACAAATGCCTCTGCTGTCTGCAGAATAAAGCAGTGTGCAAATTCAGATTCTTAACATTTTACATTTAGTCTTTCATGATTCAATGTTTAACCAATGTTTCAACCTTTTGGGAGGATAAAAAATATATGTAAAACAAACAAAAACTACTATAGGAACAAGCAGACTTTGTCAACTGAATCTGTAGGCAAACATAAAACAATGACTCGGTCTTATCATTTCTTTTATGACACTTTCCACCAGGGTATTCAGGGACATCCTGGATATTAAACTGAATGGTGCATTATAACACTAAGACCCATAGTTTAAATTGGTATCCTTAAATTCGGGATCAGTGAATTTCTTGATTATCAGTGAAATGAGACCTGCTGAGATCTGGCACTGACGTCTGTCCTGCACAGTTTGATCTCATTTGGAAAACAGAATAATGGTCTGGATGCATTTAAGGTGCATTGAGACTAAGGATTGGTTTGCAACGATTTGAATACTCTTTCAAACTTTTTCTGCATTTTTTTTTCACTTTGCAATTGATAGTAGAACAGCATAAATAAATAAATATGATATAGCGACCATAAAAAGTGGTCTAGGAGATGTTAATCTGCATTATTTTTGCAATGGGAACATTGAAGGATCACCAAGTTGTAAATTCCCTTTAAATGGGCAGCTTTATGTTGAATCAACTTTTTTGAGCTTTACATCAATTTCTAATGTTATTCCCTCATCAAAAGCATACATGGAGTGTTGCTTTGCTTCTTTCATGAATATTTAAAGAATCCATGAATCTCCATAGCAGCCATTCAGGGATGCCTAAGCACTTGCTCTCACAAAGCATTGCCAGTTTACCCAAATCTCCTCTTTGGAGATTCAATCTGTAGTCGAGCTTTTGCCCCACAAAGCACCAGTCCTGCGTTTCCCCCACTCAGCTCATCCAGACTAGCGGCGGCAGCCATTAGCAAACACCTGGTGGCTCTGCTAATCTGCTGAGCGCATCATACGAACTACTTCTCAGTCTATGAACGGTAAATTGACATAATGGAGAAATGTTGTGAAGACTTGCTGAAAGTGGAGTGCTGGGAAGAGTGGGAACTTTTTAAAGAGACGGAGGCCAATTTCATGGTGCCAAAGTTTTTTTTTTTTTTTTATATCATGTTTGGTATATACAGCACTTTAATACCAACTGAAGGAAACATGGTTCCTTGATTGTGCTATAAAATTACACTATGTGCCTGGAAAATACATAATGCTGCCCATTTAATTGCTGGGCTTTTACCATCTTAAAAAGAAAATGTATTTAAGAAACAAAATTAAGTAAAATCTCGATGGTTGACTAATTTAAAGCAGCTGAACAGGTTTTGTTAAAATATTGTAAAATGTATGGTTGCAAAGTGAAAAAAAAAGAGGAAAAGCTTAAGGGGTATGAAAACTTTTGCAACACTTTGCCTTTGATTACCACAAATACATCCTGAAATTTAATCTCTGAGCTTTAGAGACAGTGATTCCATAAAACTGAAATTTTGTATTTGCAGCTAAAGGTGAAGCTTGAACTGAACTTTTCTTTTGTCATTGATGGTGTAGCTGATAATAGATGGTGTCTGTAAATGCAGTTGTTTGAGATTACCCTTATAACTTTGAGTATGAAAGTAAAAACATAGCTTAAACCAGTCAGAACAAGATCATCAAGTCAACTAGCACCTATGGTGATGCCTAATCAACTCTCCCTACTGTTGCCAGCTTGTGAGGCTTCCCATTCTTTCTCACATTAATACCTATTTTTATGAAGAAGTATTTTTCCAGTATCGTTATGAAAAGTACAACTCTGCATCCTCTTACAGTGGGTAAAAAGAATGACGTATGGAATATATATATATATATATATATATGTATATATATATATATATATATATATATTGGTCCATGTTGCAAGTGTTTATAAAATTATTTCTTTACAGTATGTATAATTTTGTACACATTTTAGTATTTTTCCCCCCCACTTATCTGTTGATTTAAAATTGTATATCAATGTTTACAAAATAATCTCTGGAAGAATATTGTTCCCCATTTCATTTGGTTTGTATCAAGAGTTTACAATTACTACTGAAATGTTTTAATTATTTTGCACAATCATGTTATGGGCAAACGGGAGCGGTGGTGTGGACTCAATGAAATTCTGTACTTTTTAGTGTCTACCAAGACTCTGTATGATATAATCTTAAAGATAGATTTAAGTATTCAGTGTAATTGTAAAGTGAATACTCATTTGTAGTGTAAATGCTCACCTTCAGTGGTTGGATGACGTTGAAGGACAAAAAAACAACAAAGAAAAACAAAAAACAAATGGAACAAAACAAAAGAAACAAAGGTGGAGTTAATCTATTTCAACTTCAGAATGCTGTTAGAGTGGACTTGGCATATAAAGAGCACATAATGTCCCCTTTTTTTGTAAATACTAGTTGTCTTGCTGCCAGAAAAAAAAAAATGATCTAAGAATATGGCTGTCCTATCATGTGCTGAACTTTGTGACAGGTGTATTCTGTGGTTTAACAAGTCAAACTCTTGGACAGACAGGGTGAAAAAAAAAAAAAAAACTTTGTCTTTACCAACATCGTTCTCTGTCTGCTCTAATGTTGCATTCAAGTCACACATCTGACCGTGTCCTTTTTCGTTTTTTTTTTTTTTTAAAGCAGCCTTCAGTGTATTTGTTCTACACTGCTGAAGTGTTCAAAGTCCCAAATGCTGTATTATGAGTTTTAATAAATCTATCAGTTGATAGAAGCTGTCGTTCTGTTGATTTGTGGAGCCGATCTGATTGTGTCTGAAAGCTTTCGCTAACTTTTCATGCCTTTTACTTTCTTCCGAGTCTTGTTTTTCTGTCGTGACTAACTCACCTAGTACTAACCTCCTGTCTGTACCTACAATAAAGTCCACACTGCCTTTACACTGAATGTATTTCACTACTACTTGTTGACTAGTGCAAGATGAGACATAGTGAAGTACCAGAGGTTGTTTGCTTCTCTGTTTTCACCCAGGATCACGACCAGAAACAGGGCTGCATGTGATCATCCCTGGTGAGGACAAAGTTTTTCTAGACGATCCAAATCGCAATGGACAAAGTGCACTGGAAGAGAAGTAAGAGTTACTGACGGTGGCTGGCAGTAAGAAGTTTACATGAACTTGTCTTCGTCTTCGGCCTGAATGCCCAAATCATTTTCTGCATTTGCTGATGTATTTCACCCACTTTTTTTTTTTTCCGAGTTAGCCAAGTGATCCAAAATACAACTTAAAGAATTTTGAAAAGCAAAAAAAATTGTGTTTGCATGATTTAATTTATTGTGGATTTGTTTAATTCACAGCAGATCAAAATATATCCATCAATCTTCTAGCATAATTCAGGCTCGATATTTCCTAGCTCAATTTGTAGTCATCTTAAACTGGCTTGTTTCCTGACATAGGCCAGGGTTAAAAGAAAATTATATCATTCTTAAACGCAGTTTAGGCCAGAACTGTCCTGGAAACTCAAGGTTGTCATACTTTATCTCTAAGAAAACTAGTTATAGAAAAATACCAAATGTTTTTGGTATTTTTGGCATGATTTGTAAAATCTGTGTACAGCCCGACTTAAGTCTCTTGCTTTTGGGTCCGTGTATTTCCAGGCAGTTTTTTTTTTTTTTTTCCTTTTGAAATGAAAAATGAAAAAAAAACAAAAATACTAGTTTATTTAACCAAAATCCTATTTAGTGCACAAAAAGAAAATGGGGAAAAAACGTATGAGTGCTCAATTTTGAGTTCCTTTTTTTCATTTTTTGACAGGTTTTTGTAATCTCTTCCATAGCGGCATGCAATTAATTTGATCATACCTTCACACAGAAAGTCTTACACGCTGACTTTGTTTTGTTTATGAAGCTAATGGCTTCTAAATGCAGCTAACATTCAGTAAATGGCTAAAGGGCCAGTCCGCCCATTTTTTTTTTTTTTTACCAACCTTTAATCTGCTCTGGTTTAAAGTTGATGCTTTCCATTATTCCTTAGCTCTGGATTATAAGCAAGAAGTATTAAAATAAATTATTTCATATTTAATTTGTACCAATCTATATGTAGTCAGAGCTTTGAACTCATAATTTTCAAAATAAACAGGGACAAAATGTACTCATAAAAATGTATTTATTACAATAACATACAAGCAAATATTTAGCCAATGTTCGGGGAATCATGAAAAAATATTCCTATAATTTAAGTATATAAAAGATGAGGAGACGGTAAATGGGAGATTCTGGGAAGCTGCATCCAAACCTGGAGCTCCTCCTGAAGAGCTGCCTGTATGAAACGATAAAAAATAAATATTTAAAAAAGTTCACTCTGCACGTAAGAAGCCAATCGAAGGGAAGAATATATTTCAGACGCACACAAATATTAATTTACAAACTACAAAAAAAAAAAAAAAAAATCAGAGGAAGGGAATACTAGTAACTGGTATTGGAAGAGAACACTGTGTCAAGGTTTAGAAGATACTAATATCTTCAGAAGTATCAAACTCTCCAGAGGAATATTATATTTTGACACGCGTATCATACAGTATATACAGAAACACATTAAACTCTTCCTATCACACTTTAAGCCGCTACGGTCAGATAACAAGCAGCGGAAAACGACAGGCTGACTTGCCGAAATTAACGAGGAAAACACACTCCATCCACCCGCTGAGCCTGGAGCCGCCTGGCCCCGTTAGCGGAGCTACGCTGCTCTGAAAACTCCGGAGAACATTTAAAAGAAATTGCATAAACTAAGAGCGTAAATGACGCGATGAGGGCTACTTTCTAACCTAAAACATCTTAAAACAACTTTCTGTGACAAATTAATACTGTACTTACCTCTATTTATCGCTGCTGGTGGCTCAGTGCAATGGAGGCCATCTTGCTGGTCCAGAGACGAGACAGGTATGGCTGCAAGATGGTGTGGAAAGCCACGCCACTGTGCTGTGGCCTTTCAAAAATAATAATAAAAACTAAATTAAAAACTCAGGCTAACCATTTTTCTCGGTGACCAGATGTCCGGTATTATTTATTTGTCACATGAGTTTTACTGCCATAGTTTTAGTTTACATGTTTTATTTTGTCTTATGCTGCACATTTTTTGTTATTACGATTCATATTTTGAAAGGCTTATGTAGGAAGTTGAATCCAGAAAAGAAGATGCACGTGGTATGAAAGCATTACGTTAGCAAGTGGCTGTAAAAAGTAATTTAAGTTTAAGAATTCATTTAATAACCGCATTAGACCTCGAACAGAAGGGTCAGCCAGCGAGGTATGTTTATATGTTTTATATCATTTTTTATGTCGTTATTGTATTCATGACACCATCTCACTTAAGTTTATGTTGTATTTTAGTTTGACGGTGTTGTTGGCGTCAATAGGAACAAAGGTGGAGTTGTAACAAGAGCAACTTTAAATATTTGCATTAAAGCTGACTTCACACCAGCAGTTCAATGAACTCTTTATTGCCATTAAGAAGAGGTGGAAGTGATGAGGAGCATTACTTAAACTGACTTGCGGTTGGCAGAAAATACTACTACCTTGTCTGTCTACAGCCTGTATAATGTCTATGTGTGATACGGCTCCTGTGAAAGCCGGACAGAGAGAACTTCCGGGACAGTGCGCTTGTCATAAAAATCGAAATTGAGCGCTCGTTATCCATTTTTTCCATTTTCGTTTTGTGCACTAAATCGGAAATCGGATAACGCGCCATTATCCGATTTCCAATTTTAGTTTAAAGATTTCCGTTTTCTCATTTTTCATTTCAAACAACAAAACTAACTACCTGAAAGTGCATGGACCCTTTTGTACAAACCTAAATTAAGCATTCATTGTCACTTATACTGGTTTATGTAACTGCCTGTGTGAATCTGATCTCGTTGAAGGAGTTTGGTGGATGTGGTTTACGCCCTGCGGGATGAGGTTCAAGAGCTGAAACAGGTGAATGCTTGCTGTTGTTTTATCATAAACTAAGAGTTAATTGTGGTGGTGTTTTTAATTCATTTTAACCATACAGTTAAAATACTTTGCAGAAGGTCCTTACTTCCTTATACTAATTACTTCTGGTCACTTGACATGAACTTTTTCATTGTCTGCAGGGTTTCTGGAGGTCTTTAAAGCTTTGTTCCTTTTTCACATGGACTGAAAATAACAAATATGAAAAATGTAGAAATGAAAGACAAAAGCAAAGATGTTAGAGCTGGAAACCTACCTACAGTGAATAAATGACATATCTTTGAGAAAAAAAATCGACTGCAGTTCATGTCCTCAGAGACTTTAAATTAATCACATCAGTTTGTATAGGACATTTCATATAAATGAGAGAAACACACTAGTTTGTAGAGTCTAAAAGCAGCTCAAGACAAATGGGAGGAGGGGGAGGAAGTGAAATTATTCACGTAAAACAAAACGCAACTTTTAAAACTTCCATCCATCCAT
>NW_015112923.1:548409-552734 GCF_001443285.1 Poecilia latipinna
GGTGGATGTGGTTTACGCCCTGCGGGATGAGGTTCAAGAGCTGAAACAGGTGAATGCTTGCTGTTGTTTTATCATAAACTAAGAGTTAATTGTGGTGGTGTTTTTAATTCATTTTAACCATACAGTTAAAATACTTTGCAGAAGGTCCTTACTTCCTTATACTAATTACTTCTGGTCACTTGACATGAACTTTTTCATTGTCTGCAGGGTTTCTGGAGGTCTTTAAAGCTTTGTTCCTTTTTCACATGGACTGAAAATAACAAATATGAAAAATGTAGAAATGAAAGACAAAAGCAAAGATGTTAGAGCTGGAAACCTACCTACAGTGAATAAATGACATATCTTTGAGAAAAAAAATCGACTGCAGTTCATGTCCTCAGAGACTTTAAATTAATCACATCAGTTTGTATAGGACATTTCATATAAATGAGAGAAACACACTAGTTTGTAGAGTCTAAAAGCAGCTCAAGACAAATGGGAGGAGGGGGAGGAAGTGAAATTATTCACGTAAAACAAAACGCAACTTTTAAAACTTCCATCCATCCATCCATTTTCTTCCGCTTATCCGGGGCCGGGTCGCGTGGGCAGCAGCTTCAGAAGGGATGCCCAGACTTCCCTCTCCCCAGCCACTTTTTCCAGCTCCTACGGGGGAACCCCAAGGCGTTCCCAGGCCAGCTGAGAGACATAGTCCCTCCAGCGTGTCCTGGATCTTCCCCGAGGCCTCCTCCCCGTGGGACGTGCCCGGAACACCTTACCAGGGAGGCGTCCAGATGCCCGAGCCACCTCAACTGGCTCCTCTCGACGTGGAGGAGCAGCGGCTCTACTCTGAGTCCCTCTCGGATGACCGAGCTTCTCACCCCATCTCTAAGGGAGAGCCCAGCCACCCTGCGGAGGAAACCCATTTCAGACACTTATATCAGTGATCTCGTTCTTTCGGTCATGACCCAAAGCTCATGACCACAGATGAGGGTGGAAACGTAGATCGACCTGTAAATTGAGAGCTTTGCTTTTTGACTCGGCTCTCTCTTCACCACGACGGATCGGTACAGCGCCCGCTTCACGGCAGACACTGCCCCAATCCGCCTGTCGATCNAGTGCTCCGTTTCTGCAGGTTTGTGCCGTTAAAATTTTCGTTTGTGCAGTTTTGGTTTCTGAGATATTAATATTAAGATATTAAGTATAATTATCCCCTAATTATACCCAATTAGGGGACAATTAATTTCACCTGCTGCAGGCTGTACTTTCTGTTTTAGTTTTTCGTTGGTTGTCTTCCAGCACATTCCTCTCACGTAAGTCTTGTTTTCTGTGTCGTTTTTATGCAATTGAGGTTGCTATATTTTTGTAGAAAAGATATTATAAATCGTGTATACAGTTATAGTAAGACAATATTTCTGGTAATTGTCTTTTTGTTTTATGAAGTTGCATGTGCCTTATGGTTTGCTATTGACACACCAAAATATCTGTATTGTAAGGCAAAGGGTTGGTATCCAAATTGAGAAGTAATGAATCATGACAGTGACTGTTTTGAATATCCAATTTAATTATATAGTCAAATAAGAAACGGTGTTGATTTGAACAATAAACTTTAACAATTGAAACAACAACAAACAGTGTCTTGATAATCTGGAACTTGTACATTTGAAATACAAATGTACAAGTGCTTTTCAACTTTTTCCAAACCAGATCATTAATTATATGACTCCATGTGCCAGATTTTAAAGTTGTGTAATTCCTTTTACCAGATGATGAAAACTTGTCATTATATTCAACTTTTTCTGGTATAAATTTAATCCAATCTTCAAATGGAACTTCAAGCTGAAAATCTGAACATTGTTCAGGAGAAGTGGTGTCTGAGTCAAACTCAGTGTCCACAGGGCTTTCAGGATCACTTCCTTGATTAACTTCCAAGCATGACCAGATGTTTTGTCTGTTTAGCTTTACAAATGTGTACAGACCTTTTGCAGACATTTTATTTCCCAACTGCTGACTTTATCTCTGTCCAGACAGCGGCAGCTGGAGTGGCTATTGTTAAGGAAGAAATTCTAAATTGTTTTTTCCTGTGAGGGCCACATAACTTTTCCCTTCTCTGGTGGGAGGCCGGAAATTGTTGACGGTTTTGAAGTATAAGCCGCTTCTTATAGGCATTGCTTCGAAGAATTCAACCTGGAATGTGGCGTTCATAACAGACACGTGTGTTCATCTGCTCTACCGCTAGCAAACAACCGTACTGATGGCAGCAATGCACCATGCAAAACAAAACACCCACAGTTTACAGGACACACTTCCTGCTAAAGAGCCCCCTGGTGGTTGAAGAAAAATCCACATATAAACCGGAAAATACAATAAATATATGAAAAAAATCTGAATGCTCTCTGGTATCGTTCAGGGGGCCGGACCAAATGTGGAGGCGGGCCGGATCCGGCCCACGGGCCGTAGTTTGGGGGCCACTGGCCTAAGGTGTTGAAACTAGCTAGTTATTTTGCGCTTCGCCATGGGAAAATATAAGTTTTCACAACTTTGGCTCGATGATCCGAGATTCAAAGACTAGGAATGACTGGAAGGCATTTGTAAAGTATGCAGGAAAAAAAAATCTAAATTTGACCTGGAATGACATGACAGTGAACCAATCAGACCGACCGGAACATCCACCATTCATCAGCAGCGCATTCCTGTGAGGGTTGAGGCTCCACCGTGGAGCAGATCCCCGTTTCGTTAATTGGTGCTAAACGAAGCGATGAAACTGCAAACTCAAGCTCAGCTACGAACTAAAGTTTTACCAGCGAAGTGACGGGAGCTGCAGACAGCTGACTCTAAAGTCAGTGCTCAAAGCTGAGCTGCTCTGAACACCGCAGCAATTAAAGTAAGTTAAACTAGAAAATTCCTGAAGAAATTTAACCGGGGCCTGCCAAAGTGTGCCCGTCAGTTGGAACCCAACGTTCTGATGCTAAAAATTAGCATCAATGCTAAACTTAGCTAAATTGTAGTCAATAACCTGTGGAGAGGCAGAAGCATGTTGACTAAGCTGTGCTTGTCCCATTCATTATGTTAAAATGAATGCATAAGCTAAAATTAGCCAAAATGCTAATGTTAGTATGAAGGCTATCAGTAGCATGTGGGGCATCACTAGCATGTTGTCTGTCATTGACTTATTCCATTCAGTATAGTAAACATGGTAAATAAGTAAGAAAATTAACTAAGGTTATTTTGGGCTAATCCTAATTAGCCAAGGGCAAGAGCCAAGGACAGTGAAATGCTAATGTTTGTGCTAATGTTAATGTCACATGCTAATGGAAGATGTTTTAACATTTATATTTTGTGTATGTTTTTTTTTTTTTGGCTCTTGTTTCCTTTATTTAAAAGTAGCTTGACAGGAAATAGAGTAAAGAGAGAGGGGGAAGTCATACAGTAAATGTTGCCAAGCCGGGACTCGAACCTGCGACTGCCGCCACAAGGACTAAGGCCTCTATATGTGGGTTGTACTTTGCCCCTGCGCCACTACAGTGGATGCTGTTACATATTTCGTGTATGTTTAATACCTGCTAAAAGGTTATTTTCACCCTCGCTCCTCCTCGTCCCCACCAACTTGCAACACAAAGTTACACCCTTGTAACTTTCATTATTAGCTGATACCGTCTAGACACGTTTCATGTTATTGTTTACATCCGGAAATTTCAAGAAGGCAAAAAGATCTTCTTTTCCTTGTCATCCATAGCCGTGCTGCCGCTGTACAACGGTTCCGTTAAATGAAACCTTCTTAATTTAGAGCAGTGTACCACAACAAAGGGGAAATAACTCAGAAAAATCGTCAAAGAACATACAGCCGCTCTTACCCCACATCCCCACCCCTGCACCGCCCTTCTGTCTGTTAACTACACGGACCCGTTGCCATAGTAACCAACATACAGCTCCACTATATGTATGAGGATTCAATACCATAAAACCCCCAAACGTTTCCCACACAAAGGGCAACACATTCAGTCCTTAACAGTTTTGTGTTTTCAGGCTTGATGCTTATTTTGGGATTATAAAATGATCATCTGAACACACGTGGTGGTTGATTAGGTAATTTAAACTGCTGCTCCAATTGTAACGATGATCTGACAGAGTTGGTGTGTTGTCCCCGAAGCCCTGAATTTCACTCCACATGGACATTTGTTTATTTAAACTTGTCAATGACCTGTGAAATATGATACCCTTGAACCTTGTTATCAAGTTCTCCTAGTGTTGACAATTAGTAGCAAACTAATATTCTATTGAGAATAAAACATTGGCTTTTAAACTTGGAATGTCATTGCATTTTACTGGTATTCTTTGAAAAACAAATA
>NW_015112923.1:555960-568505 GCF_001443285.1 Poecilia latipinna
ACCTTGATTTTTTGGAAAATGGGCTCTTTGCACCTAAGGCGTTGACGTCACATCTCCAGGAGCTAATGCGGCTCACTTTTTTCCGCTTTGAGTTACCATGACTGGTAGAAAAGACCAAGTCGTATTTCAGATGCAAAAAAAAAACCCAATACTATTAACATTGTTGTCTTCCTAATATAATGGGCTTTTAAGTTTTCGTTAATTTCCAAGCGATCCTGGCTTGTAAATATCTGTCGCTATACCAGCTAACGCCGCACAGCAAAGTTTGCAGCCTTCACTTCACTCCGGATCAGCCTAAAACTACCGGGGATACGGATGGTAAATAAAGGAGCCTCCCTGAGTTATTTCCATGGAATCCCTTCTATATTCAGCCTGAAAGAGTTTATGGGAACGAGAGAGCAGACCAGAGCCAGACAGCCGAGCAACTGATCCGCCTGAACATACTGCTGTAAACACCGTCCTATCTGAGCTCTTCACAAGAAACATGCAAAGGTAATAAAACGAAATAACACGGAGACATGAAGCAACATATTTTTCTAAAAGCAGCAACTTTGAACCTGAACAGCTGAACCAGATCTCTGACACCAGAGCTGCGCTACTGTCAAGCTATGAGGCTTGTTGAGATCCGTAAGGCTTCGGAAGTAAAAAGTCCGAACCGGAACCTCCCCGTTAGTCTGTGACACTAACAATAAACACACATAATATACTTGAAAATAAGATAAATACATTGTCCGTTAGAATGTTTAGATACTTAAATAGCACATTTTACAAGAACAATGTCCGAGAATATTGCCTACTAGCATAAGCTAAGCTAAGTCCACAAAGTTTAAGTAAAACTCACCTTCGTATCAGTGAATGTATAACGAGGCGAACATCTAAAACCTTTCTCCAGCTGACTTGTTGGGGCTTCAGATCGATGTACAAACCTTGGCCAAGCCCTGCAAGCACCTAATGTAAATGATATTTGTATTGGATCGGAAACAATCGAGCCGCTTTACCCCGAACGCGGAAGCTGAGGTGCAAAGAGCCCATACCATAAAACCCCTAAACGTTTCCCACACAAAGGGCAACACATTCAGTCCTTAACAGTTTTGTGTTTTCAGGCTTGATGCTTATTTTGGGATTATAAAATGATCATCTGAACACACGTGGTGGTTGATTAGGTAATTTAAACAGCTGCTCCAATTGTAACGATGATCTGACAGAGTTGTTGTGTTGTCCCCGAAGCCCTGTTTTCACTCCACATGGACATTTGTTTATTTAAACTTGTCAATGACCTGTGAAATATGATACCCTTGAACCTTGTTTTCAAGTTCTCCTAGTGTTGACAATTAGTAGCAAACTAATATTCTATTGAGAATAAAACATTGGCTTTTAAACTTGGAATGTCATTGCATTTTACTGGTATTCTTTGAAAAACAAATATCCTAAGTCTTATGGATTTAGGATAAAAATAATGCCTTCTGTTTTTAACGTGAGGTTTTGGTCAAGATAAACTCACAGTTAGACCTTCGAGTAAGTGGGATAAAGTTTTACATGAACACTGTTTACATCGGTGCACTGAGCCATGTAAGATGATGATCTTACCTGGGTCAGTGCACTGATTGCAGCTTTCTCGCAGATCAATAAAATCAATCTATAAAAAGTTTGACCTGCCAATTTTAATTTTAGCCAGTGCCATTTTTTTTTTCCTTGAAATGTCGCTAAATATAGGAAGAAAGTCTCTTGAGTTGGTAACAGTGGGGTCACTATTGATAACTACAAGCTTGCAGGCATGACATGGTAGGCCGGTTTCAGTCAAACCTCTCACTACAGAGCAGAAAAGGAAACTGGCTGATTTTTAGATTTTTGCTGATGTAGAAAAGCTCAGACGATAAGATCGGCTTCACGTAAATATCGACCGATCACCAATCTCCCAAAATTGAGGAAATTAACTCGAAATTGGCTCAATTTTGAAATTCAACTCTGGGATTCCTGTAATAAACCCTGCCCATGTACTCTGGCATTTAGCCTAAAATCATAAGTTTGATTTTGATTTAGGGAAACTTTAACTTGGGTTTCTGCTGGCTTTCTCTAACAGACTTCTGAAGTCTTTATAAAACATCTGGATATATGCTGAGATTAAATTACACACAACAGTGGGATTCTAAAGGCAANTAACTGCTCAAACAAAGCACTAACGAAGTAACCCACTTTGGTTTGTTTTGGAGCAATATGGGAGGATGGTGAACTCTGGATGACCTAAAAAATTATTTTTAATATCTCAGAAACCAAAACTGCACAAACGGAAATTGACGCAAAATTGGCTCGATTTTGTGTTGGTAGTAAAAATATTGCAGAGGTAGTTAAAAAGGTAGCAAAAAGTAGTAAATTCAACTCTGGGATTCCTGTAATAAACCCTGCCCATGTACTCTTGCATTTAGCCTAAAATCATAAGTTTGATTTTGATTTAGGGAAACTTTAAGTTGGGTTTCTGCTGGCTTTCTCTAACAGACTTCTGAAGTCTTTATAAAACATCTGGATATATGCTGAGATTAAATTACACACAACAGTGGGATTTCTAAAGGCAACTGGTTCATTTTTGTTACTTAGGACACCTTTTCCTTTGATCAACTTTACAGGTTGACACCATGTCTGCATTGATCTATCATTTTGGTCTGTCAACATACAAAAGAGAAAATAAACACTGGTTTCACGAAAGTACCCAACCTGTGCTGATGTCCACTGAGGATGGGGACTCTTTGATTGCGACCTGCTGCAGGAGTTCGTTATTCTTCCTCTCAGCAGGAGTTGGAGATCCCTCTCCTTCTTCTGTTATTTTCCTCTTCAGTCTCCTCACAATCCTCGTCTGGTTCTGGTGGCTTTTGGATGGTCCGAACATCTTAGAAACCCTGGTCCATTTTCTGCGGGTCTCTTTCTTAGCCCTGTTCCTTCTCTTTGGTGTGCTGCCTTTAATAGGCTCTGCACTCTGTGGCTTCATGCTGCTGCTGCTGATCTCTAAAGTAAGAGATGTTGGGAATTAATAGTGATTATTTTTTACATGTTTGGTCTGTCACCATAAGCACATTAACATTAGTCTCATCAAATCGGCCAACCTATGAGGATGTCAACTGAGGAGGAAGACTCTCTGGTTGGAACCTGCTCCTGGGGGTTTTCCTTACTACACTTGGCCAGTGTTGAACCTTCTTCTTTTCCTTCCATCATCTTCCTCTTCAGTAACCTCCTGGTTCTGATCTGGTCCTGGCAGCTTCTTGAGGTTCCGGCAATCTCAGAGGACCTGATCCTTTTTCTTTGGATCTCACAGTCCTCAGCAGACTCTGTGCGTTGTAGCATCATACTGCCGCTTCTCTCTATCGTAAGTAATATTGTGGAAAATTAATGATTGTTTAGAGTTCATGTTTAGTATTTTTGAATTACCTCACATACTGATATCTGATCAGGGACTTTATTAACAAACTGATGAACATTTAAGTCTTTTTCATCCAAATTCATGCTTCTCCGAGAAGCCAGCAGAGATTTCAATGTTCCTAACCAATAATAAAACAGAAATTCTGAGTGACAAAAACTCTAAATATCTTAACTATATATTAAGAGGTTTATAAGACTGTTATGTGTGTAAAATGACCTAAATTGTTACATTCACTACACTCTAAAACATTTGAGCAGCATTTAGTTGTGTCTACTAACTTCTACTCTTTAAGTCAAATAAATTTAGCATTTGATTTTAAATCTGAATATGTGAGTTTGTGTTAACTTTTTATGAATTTTGTCAAACCTCCAAGAATAAACTAGTTTTTAGGTTAGTACTTAAAAAGACCTGAAAGAAAACAAAACAGGAACTATTTCCCAGAGTGCTTAGCGGCATGTTTTTGTATCTTGTGTTGCACCGTGAGAGAGATGGAAGTATGTTGCGTTATGAAGGCAAATGTTTATTTTAATGCAACTGATAGTCTGAAAAGGTTGAGGACAACGTCTTGTTTCCACTGAATGGTTTTGAGCAGAATTTATTGTGATGTTTATCAGTTCAGAAAGTTTGTTCATGTAATTTGAAACAAGAATTTAAATTATTCTTAAGTAAAATATTTATATTTTAACTTGTGAATGATAATAGAGAAATGTGAACTCTTTTACTAGGTGAGGGCAGTTTTCTTCTTGTGTATTGTGAAATAATTGGTTTAAATTGCAGCATTAAGTTAAAACTCAATTCAAGATTAATGAACTTAAAAAAAGTTTAAACAAAGTGTATCTTGTTTAATCAACTGCATGAACTTTAATTTCTGAATTAAAACAAAACCCTAACCCTTTTCTTGACTTTCATTTTCAAGTTAAACCACCTTCAAATGTTTTACAGTGTAACTTTCCAAAAACTGAAACATAAACCTTGTCTTATTAAGAGTGAAACACAAACTCTTTACCTTTTGTTCTCCTGAACGCTGGCCTTTTACGCTTGTGTTCAGATTCTTTATCCATTTTGGTGTAGGAGTTTTCAGTGTTATTCACTAGAAGAGACAGCAGGTTTAACTGTTATAGTTATGTCTCACTGTCAGAAATTTCTGGTGAACTGAGCTCAAATAGAATGTTGGGTTCTGACACCAACCAGTGTGACATCACGAAGAACATTCCAAAATGTTGGTCACAAATGTTAGAATGAAAGTGATGGACTGCACAGGGGCGGATCTAGAAAAATATCTATGGGGTGGCAAGAGGGCGGCAAGGATTTTTTCAGGGGTGGCAGCATATGCCACCACATATATATATATATATATATATATATATATATATATATATATATATATATATATATATATATATATGTATATGTATATATATATATATATATATATATATATATATATATATAATCACGTTTAGCTTACACAGACCCTTTATTGGGTTAGCTTACACTAACCCAATAAAGCTGATAAACAAATGAAGAACAAAACCACTTTTAATCTGCTTTTTTCCACTCTGTGTGTCGGCATTACCTTGCATGCAGACCTGTTGCCATGGCAACTGACAGACAACACCTCCAAGAGCAGACAAAGCAGAAACGTTCAAGCCTATCAATAGGAATCAACACAAAAAAAAATAAAAAATTCCCACACAAAAAAGTACGCAACAACACCAAAACATAATATTTGGTCTGTTACAATATGTTGTAAGGCTTACAACTAATGATTTAATATAGACAATGACACAAATTGTTCATTCTGCCAACTCTATGAAGAAGATCTCTGTCACTTATTCTGGTCATGCTATTTCTCTTGTATTTTCTGGCAAGATATTTGTACGTTTATTTCCCAAAGAATTCTTGATGATTTTTCCCTCACTTATATAAATATGTTGTTTGGATTCTTCTCTTATCCCACTAATAAAACAAAAAATTTTTATATTATCAATCTAATTTTATTAGTTGCAAAATATCATATACATAATTCTAAATTCTCAAATCAGAAACCTCGCTTTTCAGCCTTTAAAGAGGAATTGAAACGATATATTACATCTCTCCAGTATTCAAAGAATAGAAAAGCCATTAAGACAGTGGATATGAGCTCTCACTTTAACATCTTTCTCAGTTAACTTTTTATTTATATATTTGCTTTTCATTTTGTTTGTGCTTCCTATGTAACACCCTGGCATTGTTGTCTTGTGTGTTTTGTTTGCTATTTTGTAAACCCCTTTATTGTCAATAAAGAAAAAAGAACTCTGTCCTGAACCGCAGGGCTTCAGTGACGGGACACAGAATGTGAATGGTAAGTAATCTTCACAAAATTACACCGTTTAGCAGCTTCTAAAGTGTCCACCCTGTTTCAAAGAAGAAATCTTACACAACTTATGACTGTCGTCATAAGTTGTGTAAGATCGCAGCAGCTTTGTCTGCTGCGATCCCCGGTAGCATATTGTGCTAGCTAATGTTAGCACTAGGTAAAGTTAAACAAGGGTTGTATAATATTCGCCTGTCTTTATGTTGAATTCGTTAACCAGCGCACCTCTGTCGAGTGGCATTAAGGTTGGAAAATACCAAATGTATTTGGAGGAAATATGTATTAAAAACTGTTGTCTAATCCTCCGTGTTTGCGTGCGTGTATTAACTAGCATTGAAGCTAAAGCGGGAAAACAGCGAACCGTTGCGCCAATGTTATTAGGTCCACGTCAAGCTGCACCACACGTCAAGTGACTGTGCAGATGATTTATTTACCAAGCACATAATCAGTGTTGTCGATGAGGGAAGGCAATGTAACTCTTAAATATATATTTTCTTTCAGATGCAAAATGTAAAACTAAGCTGGTAGGTCACAGGCCAAAGGAGGATATTCACATAATTCCTGTTTTTTTTTATTATTTGGTGTGTATGTGTCTTGTACTTAGTTTTATTTCGAATTAGATGTAATATGGCTTTTGCTGTGTTATGATATTAAATTAAATTGGTGTTCTCCTAATTCCCCATTCTAGTATGACCAGCAGAGTGCAGCTGAAGCAGGACAGGCTTGTAGGTCTTACTGATTCCTCCAGCTGCTAGAGAGGATCAGGGCATGAGGATGGAGAGACCAGCAAGTGTTAAGTCATAGAAGGCCAGGTAGGGAAGTAAGTGTTGCTTTTAAGGGCCAGGTGTATTTGGCTAACTATATTTATACAAGTCAGTTTATTTATTGGTTTTAAAACTAATGCATACTTATGTGTTGATAATCGCACATTGTAATAAAATTCAGTACAATTCAATACAAAAATGTAATTTTTGTATTCAATACAAAAATTGAATACTACTTTTTTGTTTGTCATGATTTATTTTTTTGATTGAATAATTGTGAAACAAATCTAACTCCATACAAAGATGTCAACTTCTGTGTGAGGGTTCTTACATAAACCAGCCAGAGACACTGAATGGAATCCAAAAATAATCTTCATTTAAACATAATTAAACAATGAAGAATTGGGGCCAGAACTGAGGTCAACATAACAAACTAGAACTCAGGTAGTAGCACAAAAAACTCAAGCACAAAACTGACCTAACAAACATGAGGGGAACTTAAATAGTGGCTGATCAGACCACTGCTGACATACAAGGGGTAATTAAACATACAAGAACTTAAACAAATACTAGTCAATATAATACAAAATATTTAAATTAAATAAACACTATTATAATGAAACTGACAATTAGTTTAATTTGACTATTTCTTTAAAGAAAACCAAATTTCCTCATCTCTGGCAAACAGATGGAATGACCCACTGAGGAGGTTTTGCCAGCCCTATAAGGATATCAATTAGCTGGAGCTCTTCTGTGACCCTTCAGCAGCAGCTCCAAAGGAAACTGGTAACTCTAAACAAAGAAATTAGTTTGTTGCATTTAACAAAAATATAAAGAACTGACAAATAAAGTTAACTAAATGGGTGCAGTGCAAATAGTTAACTAAAAAGTCAGGCTAATGAAAATAATAAGTCTTATGTTTCTGTTGGGATGATTTTCTCTTATGGAGAATATTGGTGAAATACTCACGCTGTTTCTATGGGTTTTTCTCATTATTAGAGTCCAGCAGCTCCAATCTGGTACTTTGCAGCTCAGGAATAGGCGATTTACAGAAGAGGAATCTGAAGAGGGAGGACGAGGACACTGAGGAACCACAGCTGAGGAATAGGAGGAAGAATATGAGGAAAAGGACAAATGAAAAAAGGGATCCCCAAAGAGGTCAGAGTTTAAGTTGCAATAAAATTGTAATATTAAGCATTCATGAGAGAGACTTAAGGTGTGGTAATAATGAGATCTAAGGTAACATTAGTGAACAGAGTTTATTCTGGTGCTTTATGAAATTTAAAGATGTGTTCATATGTTTAGGTGAATTCCTGGAAAAATATACTGAGCTGGATCTACTGGGAAAAGGAGGCTATGGATCTGTGTTTGCTGGATATCGAGAGGTGGATAAATTACCTGTAGGTGTATTTGGAATACTTAAAAAGAGGCTCTGTGAAGTTATCAGTAATAGTTCTTCTAACAGTAGAAGTCAGCAGGAGTCAGAGTTTGTAAAAAATAATTAATATCCTCATAGATATTCATATTTCAATATCTTGGAATCGAGGTAAAAGGCCACAAACGAACTTTGAAAATTTATGTGGAGCCACATTGGACGCTCTTAACGTGTCAAACGCTCGAAACACTCCAAACGGTTCCAATCACGTTGCGCTAGATGGTAGAAACGCAACGGCCCTCTACACGCCTACACATAGACTTTGAATGTAAACCAAATGCGCCTGATGCTCAAAAAGTGTTTGGCGTGAACTCACCATAATACTCACAATACTGATAACTCCAGATCAAGCAACTAAAGAAAATCTGAACCCTTTAAAGATATTCCCATTGCTGAGCAAGGCTTTATTTCTATTGTATAGGTGGCTATCAAACACATCCCAAATGAAAAGGTGGGCCGCAAACATAAGGTAAGTGAGCAAAAGCATCTAGGACTGACTTTAAGTCCTATTGGATTCCAGAGGCATTGTGGGTTTCTCCTGTTTGCCTTGATGTTTCAGGATGATAATGGTCAGGAGATGGCGTTAGAGGTGGCCATCATGTTGAAGATTAAGACTGACTACTGACATCAGGGAAGTGCTGGATCATCCCATGCTGGAAGAATTATTCAATCACCCATGGTTTTATTAAACATTAAAATATTAAATGTAACTTTTTTGTTGGTAGTTAGTCTAGTTCCGACAGGCGCTTACAATCCCTGGGGTTGTTCTTCCCAGTCTCAACATTGCGCCGATAACTTTAGATATTTATTTCTGTACATAGGTTTGGAGTGTGTTGCACTTTTATTTTTTTATTCTTTTAGTTATTAGGTTTGCTGTGTGTGTTTTAAAAAAAAGTTGTTAATAATGTTCATTATTTTTTATTTGTTCATGCATGCTTGTAAAAATAAAAATGTTATCTTTTTCATTAGTGAAAATGACAGTTATTTCGGATCATGACTCGCTGCTGCAAGATCGCTGCCATTCGGAATGGATATATAATATATAATTTAGATATCTGAATTAAGAATGACGTGGAAGCCCCTTTCTGGTGTCCAAACAGTTGCCTGCAGAATTTTATGTTTCCTGCACAAAATTGTCAGTAAATGCTACAAATTAGAAAGAGCTCAGCAATGTTGGAAATGTAGAGATAGCAAAACTTCATAAACTATAAGACTGCTTCTGACATCTGCAAAGAATTTCCTGTTTAATCATTTTCGACAAACCGAATGTGTCAGGGTCTGGGTTTTTCTGTTTTTTTGGGGGGGTTTTTTCGTTGGTTTAAGTTTTTTCTCAGCAGGGCCGAGCTCTATTCGTGACACCCCACCTGCTAATGGCACTTCCGGTGGCAGGTGGCAGGCGCCACAAGTGCCACTGTTTTCTGGGCTAGCTGCCAGTGTTGTGACTGACTTCGGATGACTTCGGCATCTCATACTGGCACTTCCGCTGACACCTGCCATGATTGGTGCCACTGTTTTCGGGGCTACCTGCCAGTGTTGCCACCATAGACATTGCCACCATGGTTGCCACTGGCTTCGGCAAATGGACTACATATCCCACGATGCTTTATAACTAGTAGAAGAAGAACTTGAAGACAGACGAAGAAGAAATAATTTTTCAGGGGGTTTTTTTCGCAGAAAGACTTATGTTAGCTGAATTCCTACACTTTTTGTATATCATGTATGATTCGTTCATCCTATTTATTCACTAAAGTTCATCTGAATAATCCAGCTGACTCCTTTTGTCTTTGAATTAATCGAATACACAGCAGGTATCAGGGATGCCATTGGTTTCGGCACCTTTGCAACAGCTGAGTCTGGCTTCCACTAGAGCTGCTGTTGGGTGTCCAGGATGTTTAAGGGCTGTCACAACTGGTGCCGATGTTTTGGGGGATGGCAATGCCAGTTAGTTTTTGGAAAACGTGTTACTTATATTGCCTCTTTATAAATTTTTATTTCAATGGTAATTGTATTGGTTAATTCTCCGTTTAACACCTTGAATATTTTTGACTTAATTTAATTGAAGGAAGATGGCCAAAGTAATTGAATCCACCACTAAGTGTCACTATTACAGTGGAGCCTGTTGAACCCCGTTGGATTGCCAGATAGGGCTTTGGCCAAGATGGAAATACGTAGTAGTTGTGTAAAACGTATATTGTAGAAATTAATAAAGTTTGAAAAAAAAATGTAAACGTAATGAAATATTATAATTTCTCCTGGTGTAGTAAATTCACACGTTGACTAAACATGAATTTTACAGAAGACTTCAAATGATTTCAGAGAGGGATTTTATAATACACAAATATTTTAGTTCTTGGCTATTGAAAACTTAAATCATATGTTATTGCTGTTTAAAGTATTTACATACAATGGCTAATAAATATTGACAAATCAATTACTATCCATATACTTTGTTACATAAACTTTAAAAAATGTTGAAACATATCTGGCAAATAAAATAATATGTAAACAGCACAATTTTCTTTGAAAAAAGCATTTGCATCTTAAGTATAACCCAAAGTGATTTTTATTTCCAAAAATATGTAACAATCTTGTTCTTAATGCTGCTTAGGAGTCACACATTGTCAAAGTTTTTGAGGTGTACTTGTGTTTTGACTTATCAATATTCAATATTAGTGTAAAAAATTTGAAGGTGGTTTAACTTGTGTGCAGTGGCAGCTGGGAGTGATCCTGTTCGAAATTCTTCAGGATAAGAATTTAGAAACCAGCAGCTTTCTATAAAAAGAAGATACAAACCCTGAAGTCGTTCTTCCCAGCCTCAACATTGCGTTAGTGCAACGTTCAAACATTACTACTACCTCACTGACATTTTGGGCGCTTTCCCATTTGGATTGTATGATGTCATAAAAGGGGTGACAAACATGATGAATAAAATATTGTTCAAACTAATATTAGTAACTTATAAAGTGAGAATTTGAAATATAAACCAAAAATTTAAATATTAATCATGACATTAAGCTAATCAATGTTGTTGATTCTAATCTCATTGTGTGGAATACCAGCCATTTCAAATCACACATCAATAGAGATTTCATGACATGTCGGTAAGAGGTCCCACATCTTGCATCAAGAAGATCAGATTAAGAAGGTCCATAGCAGATGGAAACATGCCAAGAATTATCTTGATATATAAACTGATATTGTCTCTGAAATTGTTGTGATAGGGTTAGGGTAACCTAAGGCTATCTGATGGGTTATTTTAACATAAGGGGAGTGGTGTCTGATGGCTGAAATGTGGCCATCAGATACCATTCCCCCACTTTATAACAAGGGGAACGCTATCTGATGGGTGATTTTCAGTCATCAGCCTCACTTTACCACAGGGTGAATGGTATCTGATGGGTAATATTGAGCATTAAAATATATTACCCTGTTTTCATTTCATATACTGTATTTATAATTTTCTTTTTTATTACTGTATATTTTCTTTTTTTTCTTTTACTCTATGGACCTATTTTGCGTCTTTAAATAAAGTTGATTGATTGATTGATTGATTGATATAGCACCATATATATGTGTGTGCATGTATGTGTGTGACTTATATATATGTATTTATTATTACTATTAGTATTATTACTATTAGTTTCACGCAAAAACGTGAAGAAAGTGNTAAGCAAGTGGCGGGCATAGTGTACAGGAACATCTGTGCCGAATATGGACTGGAAGCCCCGAGGTCAAAATGGGGGACACCCCTAAAGGTGGTGGAGAATGACCGAGCTAAGATCCTGTGGGACTTCCAGATCCAGACAGACAAGATGGTAATGGAGAACCAACTGGACATTGTGGTGGTGGATAAAGAACAGAGGAAAGCCGTTGTGGTGGATGTAGCAATACCAAGTGACCACAACATCAGGAAAAAGGAGCATGAGAAACTGGAGAAATACCAGGGCCTCAGAGAGGAACTGGAGAAGGCCTGGAAGGTGAAGACCACAGTGGTCCTGTGGTCATCGGGGCCCTCGGGGCAGTCACCCCCAAACTGGAGCAGTGGCTCAAACAGATCCCACGAAAACATCAGACATCTCAGTCCAGAAATGTGCAGTTCTAGGCACAGCCAAGATACTGGAGGAGAACCTCAAGCTCCCAGGCCTCTGGTAGAGGACCCGAGCTCAGAGGATGAAAGAGAGAGACCACCCGCAGAGGGTGAGAAGGGATATATATATATATATATATATATATATGTATTTATTATTACTATTATTTATTATTATTGTTATAAGTATTATTACTATTAGTTTCACGCAAAAACGTGAAGAAAGTGTGACAACTTTGCCGAAACATGTTGTTTGAGCTTTCACGGTGTCCGTAGTTCCCCAGACAAGCGCGCCGAACAAGCGTGTGCTTGCTACGCGCATGCTTTCTTAGTGCTCATGACGAGCACGTGCGTATTTTGCCGCCTGGGCGGTGCGGAACGGCAAGAAGACGAAGGGGGAACCGTATCTGATGGGGAAACGCGGATTGACGTAACACAGGGGAGAACGGGGAGAAAAGTGCCCCAGGAGTTACTGACAAACCCGTTTTTAACTG
>NW_015112923.1:570862-579942 GCF_001443285.1 Poecilia latipinna
AACGGTATCTGATGGGAGATTTATGGCCATCAGATAGCGTTCCCCCACTTTAAAACGGGGGAAACGGTATCTGATGGGTGAAATATGGCCATCAGATAGCGTTCCCCCACTTTAAGACAGAGGAAACGGTATCTGATGGGTAATATTGAGCATTAAATTGCATTGCCCTGTTTTTAATTCATATAGCATTATGCTATCTATCTATCTATCTATTATAATTATAATATATACAACATATTATAATTATAATATATACAACATATATATTATAATTATAACTATAACATATATTATGTATTATAATTATAATATATGTATAAAATATATATTATTTATTATAATTATAATATGTATAACATATATATTTATTATAATTATTAGTATTATTACTATTAGTTTCCCGCAAAAACGTGAAGAAAGTGTGACAACTTTGCCGAAACATGTTGTTTGAGCTTTCACGGTGTCCGGAGTTCCCCAAACAAGCGCGCTGAACAAGCGCATGCTTGCTACACGCGTCCTTTCTCAGTGCTCATAACGAACACGCGCATATTTTGCCGCCTGGGCGGTGCGGAGCGGCAAGAAGACTCAGGGGGAAGGTATCTGATGGGGAAACGCGGATTGACTTAACAGGGGCATCAACTTATTTTGGGGGGGCAAAATGAGTCTAGTAGCTGAACAGACAACATCAATAGCATACAGCAGGGGTCCCCAAACTACGGCCCGCGGACCGGATCCGGCCCACCTCCGCATTTGGTCCAGCCCCCTGAACAATAACAGAGAGCATTCAGATTTTTTTTTCATTTATTGTATTTTCCGGTTTATATGTGGATTTTTCTTCAACCACCAGGGGGGGCTCTTTAGCAGGAAGTGTGTCCTGTAAACTCTGGGTGGTTTGTTTTGCATGGCGCATTGCTGCCATCTGTTGGACTTTTAGGGAACTGCTTGACTTCTATATTTAATCAGTACGGTTGTTTGCTAGCGGTAGAGCAGATGAACACACGTGTCTGTTATGAACGCCGCATTCCAGGTCGAGTTCTTCGAAGCGATTCCTGTAAGTAGCAGCTTATACTTCAAACCAAGCCTTTATGTTAACATATGAGAAATTAATATGTTAAAGTTACTTTCCCTCAATGGAATATATACTAGTCAGTCCCAGTGATCGTTTCACTCATGGGTTTTGCCCATGTGCTTTCTCGGTAAAAATCAATCAAGAAACGCATCCCCCCACACCCAATCAACAATCTCCGGCCCCCCACCAGAGAAGGGAAAAGTTATTTGGCCCTCACAAAAAAAGGTTTGGGGACCACTGGTCTACAGGCTACTTGTTAACAAGGTTAACGTGCTGTATTGATATGAGCTAGTCATCTTTTAGCTATCATTACCTGCATCCAACAGCTTTACTCAACTCAGTCGGTTAGTTTGGGGAAAAAATTCTGCAAAGTTATTTACGTTTTGCAACTTGTTAGCAACATATTAAACTGTTTTAACTGCTGAAAAAGGTGACAGAGGACACGGATATGGGAAGGGCAGGAGCTCCTATTTTATCAAATTGATAAAGGAATAACAGGCTGTTGGCCATTCCAAGGTAAAAACAATAAACAGCTTCCAGTCCGGGGCCCGCTACGGACACCGTGAAAGCTCAAACAAGGTGTTTCAGCGAAGTTATCCCACTTTTTCCAACTGCATGCACCCTAATCAGACGCACACAATGCGTGTTTTCTCCCAATCTATGGGAGAACGGTACCTGATAGGGAAACGCGAATCAACATGCCTTCAAGTAGAACTTTTTTTTAAACACATGCGCACTCAGTTTCAAAGAACCTAGCACCAACTAGGCGCAGCAAGCATTACACGTTTTCGATTTGTACCATTACTGTGTAAACACAGATCGTAATTAGAACGTTTTCGTGTAAACGATCCAACAAAAACGGAACAAAACTTCTGTTTTTGTTGGATTGTTGTCGTGTAAACGCCCCCTAAGTTACACCAACTCTGGAACTTTGTCTAACAGGGAAGCGGGAATTTGCTGATTTTTGTGTAAATTTCCACGAGAATTCTTAAGAAACTGGAGGGACTGATTGATATAATATGACAGTAAACAGAAAAAAAAACTGCATTAATTTGACTGATATAAAACGTGAGCACTCTTAGTGTTTAGTCTAGATTCTAGACTCTAGAATCTAGAGGGCCACATAAAAAGCTATGGCGGGCCTGATTTGGCCCACGGGCCTCAAATCTGACACATCCGATTTAAAGGATGCAGACCTCTAATCTTTGAGGACTTCAGTTTGAGACACTGGATTAAAGGAAGCTATTTTCTAAAGTTCCCCTAACAAATACATATAAACTGAATGTGGATTTTTTTTTTCTAAGGGTCTAAAAAGATGAGTGATAACATCAATTTTTTTTTTCAACTTCTTTTCCACTCCCACCTGCTCTAGGGGTTAAACACCAAATTTAGAGTTGTAATGTAGAAAAACATCTACAGTCACGTCACAAAACCTCCTTTTCCTCTTTACAATTAATTACCGCCACCCTTCCCTCCCTCCATCTTTTCCTCTCTCCATCCATCACCCCCCCAGCCCTCTTTATTCCTTTCATCCCCCTCTCCACCTGCCCTGTGGCACCCCTCCATTTGTCCAGTGAGGTCATCCCTGTGTTCTCCCTAATCCTCTGAGGTGCTCGTCTTTCTGCCTCTGCTTAATCCGCCCATGGCCCCCAGCCCTGACCACACACACACACACACACACACACACACACACCCCCACGCACATACACACACACACACACACACATCTGCTCATATGTGCACATACTCAGTTATTCTTGTATTGTATGCTCAGTCCCACAGTAATTCCACAGCATGCATGCACGCATTGTTATTCAGTCGGTTATATATATATACACACACATAATGTCGCTCCACCTCTTGGTATAAAATCTGTCCGTCTTTGTGCGTTGGACGTACTGTGTGTCCCCATCCATCTGTGTGTCTCCTGTGTGTGCTGCCACCGCCTTATCTTACAGGTATGTCCATCTCTAAGACCATCTAACAGCTTCTGTGATCTAATGCAGCTAAAATGAAAATTACTTCCTCTGGTTTCTATTCATCTTACTAAAGCATTAAACACTATTGTTTCGTGACTATTAGTTCTTAATACTCCGTTTCTCTACATTATAATTTTATTAGGACCAGCAAAAAAAAAAAAATCTGTTTTAACACAGTGACTCTTGGATATTCAGTGTTCCAATTAGAAGTCGAACTGCCAACATTTTTCTTTTCCATCATTCAATATAAAGCTGTCATTTTTAAATCAAACTTTTACCAAAAGACAAATTCAAAAAGTCTAACGCAACAAAAGCCAAATGCAAATAAAAAAAGGTAGTCATGGTAACAAATTTTAGCTTCAGACAGAAAAAATACAACACAGAGACAGAGATGCTGAGCCAGCTTTTTTTATTTTATTGATGGAAACAGATTATTTTTCCCAGCTGTCTCTGCTGTCCTTTAAAAAACAAACACAAAGTCTTGACAGATTGTGTTAGTACAACATAAGCCCACAGTTTAAATATTTCAGTCATATCCATCGCCTAAAACTGATGTGACATACGTAATGAATCAGTTTGATACTATGGCGCTTACAACTTGTCACCTGCGCTGTAAACAACCATCTTGCACTGCAAAGAGAGAAGTGCCGAGTCGAAATGTGTGGCTGTTATTGCTAATTCAATATTTGGAATCATAACCGACACGGCTTCCTTCACTTCCTCTGCTGCCATCGCTAAAACTACAGGCAGGCAGACTACCATTTGAAAAGCACAGAAAACCAACGCCATCATTCACAACTTCTTCTGTTCACTGATTGGAGGAATTAAAATCAATGGGAGAAATGGAGTAGGTGTTGGAAATAACTTATATTTTTACAGTGATTGCATATCAAATGTAGGCTATGCAGAGGCATAGTCTGCTTTATTAATACTACCGTAATTCATTCATGCACTCTATGCTGAGCATCTAAAGAAAAAAAAAGAAACAAAGATCAGCAGTTTTTTCCTCTGGCTGAGTCAGTTTTCAGTTGTTTTATTCGGTCCTCAGTGGCCAAACTTCAGGTTTGACCTGGTTTCATAATTTTTGGCCTTATTGACAATAAACTAAAACATTGACAATTGTATTAAAATCAACAAAATAGACACATTTTTACTTTAAAAAATCCAGAGTCTTGCCATATTGCATTAGTACAAGACAAACCCACAGTTTATAATTGTTTTTGAGTTTTATTTTTTTCTTATTATTTCTATTTCAGCTGTACGATTGGCTGTTGAGTAATAACAGGTCAATACATGTGACAGAGCACATTTATTATGAATAAATGTGGTTCTATTTGCTCCAAAATTACAATGAATGCAAATAAACCTCTAATATAAGGGAATCTATTTTTGGTACCTCATCTTTTTTCTGAGATGAAAAAGCATTCATTTGCATCAACAAACACACTTGCAGGTCAGATTTGCTTCGGACACAAGCGACACAAACTCCAACACCAATCAAGCTAAAATGTCCAATCTGATCAGAAGCTTATTTGGATCAGCATCCCCTCCGACAGTGTTGTGTTTCCTCCCTCCAGCTGGCGCTTGGCCCCGCCCCCCTTAGCAACAGCTGAACAGTAGCTGACATCCTCACCACCAGGCTGGCTTCGGTCCACAGCTATAACCTCACTGAAGACACTTTTTAATCTTTGAAAAAATATTCTGTTCATCACTCACATTTCCCAGCAGCCTTTGCATTACCCGGAACCCAGCGAGAACACGGCTGGCTTCACTCCTAGCAGCCAGCCGAGAGCTGCGTGCTGCCGGACATTTATACCCACACAAATGTTTGTCCTTGACCACTGAGGCTTCGGAACATGACGCTATCCCCAAATCCCCTGTTTTGTTTTGTTTTTTTGTTTTTTTTTCTTTTGATTTTTTTCATCCCTATTCCCCTCCAGCGCTCCACCCCAGTCCTGACCCCGGGTAGCTTCCAGTTGTTTCTACAGAGGTGTTGAAATGCACACCTCTCATTCATCTTTCCAGACGTTTTTCACACCCTCTCACCCCCCTTTCCACTCTGGATTGTCTTTTATGTTGGGAAGAGAATGTTCTGGATCTCATGAAAAGGAAAAGCATTGCTGAAGCATAAATCTGCCACCATGCATGATTTGCAGTTAGTTTTCCCACCACAGTGTTTTTCATGAAGGCCAAAATTGGCTTTGGTTTCATCCGAACACAGAACCTTCTTAGAAATGTCTACAGTCACAGACAACCTTCTTTATGCTTTTACTTTTGCCACTAAGCAGGATTACTGTTGAGCCAATATTTTACATGTGGCGTCATATTTAAATATTTAACTCTGGAGAACTGCATACGAAGCAGTTCACAGTGAATGACTAGTTGTGTTTCCTTTACATCTGTTCACAAATCTTTCTCTGTATTCTGCCAACGCCGAAAAACCCCCCAAAAAAAACATTTTCGCAACTGCGGTGTTTCCATGAAAAGGGAAATGAAATTAAAATCGCACGTGAATAAGCTTGTTCACACGAGAAGCCATTAATCATTTCAACGACGGATGTAGACAGTTAAGTTTGATACACTCCAGTTCAGCCATAGTGCTAGCCTTCTTCATCTATCTGCCAATCAGAGGAGACATCCCCATCTTTGAGTGTCCGCCTACATATGCGGCTTTCTGGGAAAACTGTTTTACAAATTTATGGATTCAACATGTTTTTGGGGGTTAGTTACACTAAATCTGTGAAATTGCTCAACATCAGCACAAGCATCAACTTTCATCAAGTAAAACTAAATGCTTGCACGCAAATTTTTCTGGAAGATACAGTCGGTTTCTTTACAGAGCTCCATTCCTCAGTGGTCCGAGTGACAACAGATCAGTAGCAGCACATGGGCGGGTTAGAGACTTACTGCTGTGCTGCTGACAGCAGAGCTACTTCAGGCTATTTGATCATGTATGATGGCTGTCACAAGAGCCGACGGAGGAGAGACAGAGCAGAGCTGTCAGCGAAGCTTTAGTCTGATCTTTGATTTAACGCTGCGGTCACATGGCTGCCCTAAGTTCTGCCTAAACACAAACCCCTAAAGCATGCAGAAAAAACATGGCAACAGGAGTTAAATAAAGTTTAAAGTGAAATTATTAGAGAAAGGAACATGGGGGAAAAAACATATTATTTGACATGATGAGTGATCTTATTGTAAGCTTATTGTAGTGTAAAATGAACCTCTGACTTCTATTAAAAGTGCCAGACTCATTATAGATTATCTCTGCTTATCAGCAAATGGGTTAACATGGAAGTATCAGTTTTAATTTAATTTAAAATTAAAAAAAAAAAACATTCAAATCTGGCAAGGGCAAGTACAGATTGTTTTAGCAGAACTTGTTCCTTGGTAACTGATTTAAAAACACATCAACCCACTTAGAACCAGTCTGACAGAAAGCCTGTGATGTGAGGAGCCAAAGTTGGGCTGAAGGTCCAAGAGGCTGAATCTGTGTGTGTGTGTGGGGGGAGGGGGGTGCATGGGGCAGGGAAGTGACAGAAACACAATTGTTTATGGTTTCTATGCATTTGACCCCTCTGTTACATTCTCACCTGTTGACACCTCATCAATCTCCCATGCTCCCCTGCCAGGAAGGTGTCAGCAGGCCGCGCCCAGGGGAACCGTCCGTCTGTGTCAGGGTCTATGTCAGGACAATGGCAGCTCAGATGGACAATTTAAAGCCAAATCTCTCAGTGTGTGTGTGTGTAGGTGTGTGTGTGTGTTTTCTCCAAAGTGATTAGTTACAGGATAATGTAAAATATAGTGAGGATGACTCACTCCTGCTTCTGAGCTGACAGTAGGCAGTATTATGTTACCATAGTTTTATTTTGTACATAGCAGTGGTGTTGGATACAGTATAATGAGGTGCAGTTGCTGTTTCTATTGTTTTCTTGTTTTATAAAGGATGTGGCATTTCTAGGTTATGTTTTATTTAGACATTGTCACATTTCTGTTACTTTACAACTACAAATTCCCATGTTTTTAACTGTTCTATTAAAAAGAAACCTGCTACAGGATGCAGAAGACTGTAGCTGTGTTTGTCTGCAACAGGGAATTCTAATAAAAAACACCGGGCCAAAAACTGGGAGCTGGGGAACACCAGCAGTTTCAGAGTGAAAAAGTTGCATTTGTACAACCTGAGAAAAAAAGACCCATATAGTAAACCATAAAGTTGATGTACTGATGAAAGGTATGAAAATTTGAACAGATGATAAAAATTTTATATGATTCTAAAATCTAAGGAGAAACCACCATTACCTGTGGTCAGAGATTTTGAATTTAAGAAAATTTCTAGAATATCTGTGAAATTTCTGAGCTCCAAAAGTTGAAAATTTGAGTAAAAATTCAGAAATTTTGAGACTGTCAGTTTTTATTTTTGTTGTTTTTAAAAAAAAACAAAAAAAACCTAAAATTTCAGAGCTCCAAAATTCAGAAAATTTAACATTTTCAACTTTAAAAGGTCAGAAAATTTTCCCAGGTTTTTGCAGAAAACATGTGAAATCTCACATTTTCTGAGATTTTTCTTTCTCACGAATTTTCGAATTCGAGAGTTTGGAAATTTCAAGCATTTTTCTAGAAAATTTGAGATTCATCTCAAAATTTCTGAGTTTATTTTCTCACAAATTTTTGACTTCAGGAGCTCATAATTTTCCAAGATTTTTCTAGAAAATCCCTTAGATTAATCTCAACATTTCTGAGGTTTTTTTGGTGGAAATTTCCTCTCCCCTTTTTTGTTTCTATCTACAATGACCCTAATACACCGTCACAGTAAACATTGAGAACAGGCATGAATTTTTAAATGATTTGATCAATTAGGACCTCTGTGTATAGAAGCAGTACCTCAGGGCAGAAGTAATCTCATAATGAGAGGAGAGATAGAGTCATTGTGCAGTTACTGGAGTTTTGCAGAATGTTCCACAGGACTGCAGTGTGTGTGTGTGTGTGTGTGTGTGCGTGCGTGCGTGCGTGTGTGTGTGTGTGTGTGTGTGTGTGTGTGTGTTTGAAGGCATCCCTAACACATCGTTGCATATTGAACCCAGTTGTGAGGGAAGTAACTTCCCTCAGACATGAGTGTGTGTATGTGCATTTGCTGGTGTGTGTCCGTGTTAGTCTGTGATGGACGGGTAATAAAAGAAAGTTTGTAACGTTCACAGGCCTCAGATTCGAGAACAGAAGCCGTTTTTATTTCCAGCTATGTCAGACGCTGAAGAGGAATACGAGTGAGTGGAGTTTCTCTAATTAATCCTGATTTATTACATGTTGTCACTCAATATGTTTGCAAACTCTTTTTACTCTAATGTGTCTCTGCAGGGACCAGGCGGTGGGTAAGTTCCAGGACCGACACGTTTCTTGTTGTTTTCAGAGAGTTCAGGTTAACTCTCTGAACTCTGTTGTTTTGCATCTCACTAGAAGTTGAGGAGGAGCCAGAGGCGGAGCCGGAGGAAGAGGAGGAGGAAGAGGAGGAGGAAGCTCAACAGACTGAAGAAGATGGAGGAGGTATGGTTAAAATTAAAAAAGAAGAAATGTGCAGATTGTAACTGCGTATTGATAAGATGTTATGCTGTTAGTTTTTGTTTAATGCATTAACATATTTTTCCTGCTTTCTGATTGGGTGTCACTGTGTTGGTCCGGGCCATTAGAACAGCAGGAGTACCAAGGTATGACAAATCTCTGACTACACAAACTTTATCTGCTAGCAAAAGTACATAAAACAAACTAAAATACTCTCACTAGTCAGTTTGAGACTGAGGTTTTATCCCAGATCTTATATACAGTGTCTATATCACTTGACATTGTTTAGCACCACAAAGCTGTTGTGTTTAGGGCACCCAAATGTCTGGCTCCTGCCCTGGCCGTGCCAGAGGAACATCTAAATGTTCCAAACACAGAGCCTTGAGGGCTGGAGTTTGACCCGAGCTTGTGCTCGAGAATAATGTTCTCTAGAAAACCTCTAAAGATTAGCAGGACAGTTATTTGTTTACTAGTAGGCTCAG
>NW_015112923.1:583509-596633 GCF_001443285.1 Poecilia latipinna
GACTATTCCTGTCAGATTCTCATTTCAGGAGATTTTACAGCTGATATTTCCACAACTCTGGATCCTGATAAACTGAACTCTGTAATATTCTGACTTAACTTGTAAGGGAAACAAATATTCTTAAAAGCAATACATCAACATTTTGGAAGATCATATGGTGGGTATTTTCATGCTAACATAGAAATGCAGAAACCAGAAGAGCAGACCTCTTACACTTGTTTTTGATCTAGAATGATTATTGTGAGAAATTTCTCTTCTCAAAGGCTTTGTTTGGAAAAGCGTTAGTTTGCTGTTGATACTGACACTGGTCTTATTGTGTAAGAAACGAAGAAACGCTAGGCTATCACAAAGGAGCTAACAATGTTATTTTAAAAGGTTTTGAATTTACTGCAATAACATTTGCAAAAGACATTTAAGAATCACACAAAAATAATAAACTCATATGCAATAAGGTCCGACTTGCCAGTACATGTAACTCCAAACCCTTTGGAAAAATCTCAAGAAATATTCTCAGCACAACTTTAGGGGATGAAAAGAGAGTTTGGGTCCAGTGAAGTGGTGTTCAGAAAATGACGTGGGAATTTTGGAACGTTCCAGAATGTTCCAAAATCATCAACAAGTTCAACTCGGTGCTTCTGCAGAATCAATATTAACTTCGTTATTTTAACTGTCCCATCATTGCCTGTCTGCTTTTATCCTCTTTGTTTTATTTTTATTGATATTTATGACTCTATCCTCACATCTTTTCACATTCATTTCTTACTTTTATCCATTTTCTATTACCATCTCTTACACAGTCTCTTTTTTTTCCCCTGGTCTCATGTTCACATTTGACCCATATCAACGATTCATTTGTTGCTTTGCTGCCATCTGTGCATCTTTCACTGTGCTTTCATATGGCTGCTCCATCAGACCAAGATGCCCAGGAGGAAGGTGAGAGCAAAACAAATATGGAAAAAAAAACTATTTTTCCCACCTTCCTAAAATAATTACCTAACATATATAAAAAAATAAATAAAAAAAACATTGACTTTTATAAATCCAGCATGGTTCACTTCTTAACATCAGACCGTTGGAGTTGATCTTGATTAAAGGTAAAGTTCTAAAGTTCTGGTTAGATCATCAGCATAGATGTTGCTCTCTTTTGAGGCCTTCAGTGACTTTGTTTGGACTGTTCTTTTTTCAGGGTGGACTGAATTAATGACTTTTCAATTTAACACAGATCTTCTAGCGCATTGTTTCTCAACCCTGGTCCTCACCGCCCCTCTTTCCTGCATGTTTTAGGTGTTTTCCTTCTGCCACACCTGAATTGTATCTCTGGGTGATTAACAGGCTTCTGCAGTACTTGATGGTCATGCAATCATTTGAATCAGCTGTTCTGGAATAGAGGCACATCTAAAACATTTATCCACATGGTGTAGGATACGAGATAAAAAGTAAACTTACAAGTTCCTTGTGGTTTAAGTCACCTTGTAGCGTAGAAACAATTCTGTTCAAGACATTTTCCAGTTTTTTGGCATAAATTTACTCCTCCGTCTTTTATTATTTACGACGGCTCTAAATCGTGAAAATGACTTTGACCTCAACCATGTTAAGTAATGTCTAGTCCAGGGGTGGGCAACTGCAGGCCTCGAGGGCCGGTCTCCTGCAACTAGGTGTGTCCAGCGGCGCAACTGCCCATTATTCAGGGGGATGCGAAAACATAAATCGGCGCCCCCCCCCCCCGAGGGAAGGAACTTCAGGGTGAAGGACCGACGCTCAACCCCCACGAGGGGACGCTACGTGGAGTGTAAAACTCGCTACATGTACCTCGTTATGTGCGAGAGGTGAAGGAGTGTGAGGCGCGCTGAACTGTATGGGAAAACATAATCGGCGCGTCGCCCCCTCCAGACGGGGTTTTGGCGCCCCCTCTGGTGCTGCGCTCCTATGCGTTGCATACGCTGCATACCCACTTTTTGCGCCTCTGGGTGTGTCTCTACTCCAACACACCGGAGTCAAATAATGAGGTCGTTAGCAGGACTCTGGAGAACCTGACTGCACTTACATTAAGGAAGTGATTCAGCTGTTGGATTCAAGTGTGTTGGACCAGGGAGACATTAAGAGTTGCAGGACACGGGGCCTCGAGGACCTGGATTGCTCACCCCTGGTCTAGTCTGTGTCAAAAAGCTGAGTCCTTGGCAGGAAATGACTAAAGAAGAGAGAAGAATCACACCAGAACTTTGACTGCAGAGAGCATGTTCCTCTGCAACTTAAGCAGCTGTTAGTGATTTAAATAATTCCCTTAGTTAATGTTTGACGTATCATCCAGAAAACAGAACGGTTCAAATGCTTTTCTACAAGCCCAGTGTATCTGTGGCATCCATAGAGATGATTATTGTGTAACAGCTTCTATGGTCTGTTGTATGTTTAATGCAATACTCTTACCACTTCCTGCTCAGACATTGTGTGTTTCTAATAAACTAAGCAGTCATGATCCAAATCTTTTTCCTGATTGGTAGTTCTTTGTCAGGTGTATTTAACACACAAAAGTCTTTGGATTCTTGTTTTGTTTTGTAATTTCTGATGATAACATACTTTTCCAAACACCTCACCTGTTGTCCTTTTCAAAATATCAACCATCCTTTACACTGTTTCACAATCCTTTCTTTCACCTCAGGAATAAACTCTAAACTTGTTTATTTTGTGCATTTTTCTCTGCAGAAGAAGAGCGCCCCAAGCCAAAGTATGTTGTGTAAACCAAAGCTCAGATTGCTTCATCTGTCTTTGTGCAGTTTCCTCCACTTTCTTTCACTAAGCTCTGTTTTGTTTTGGGGGTTTTTTCTTCTTCTCTCCACTTAAAGACCTCTTGTGCCCCAACTTGCTCCTCCAAAGATTCCTGAGGGAGAACGAGTGGATTTTGACGTAAGTTAATAAGACAATTGAAACAGAGGTGCCATGTTCACGGCTAAAGTTAGAGCGTAGTAGAAGGTACTGACTGGGATCAGACGGAGAGCTAAGTTCTGCTTTGGTCAGTTTCTAGCTGGGTTATGGTGGCGTAACACATCCTGCAGCGGATGGCTTCATTTCATTCCAGAAAAAGTCAGAGAGTAATCTTAAACTAACTGCGAAATTAGGCATGTCTAAAAAAATTGTTTTTCCACATGAAATATAATTAACTTATTGTTGCTACAAAACCCTCAATACATTGGAACTAAAACTCAAGTCCTGTCCCATCATTGCACAAAATGCTTTAGCAACATTAAGGTAAGCTGTTGGTTTGGTTCTAGCTCAGTAATCACCCAATGGCCATCTTCTAGATTAACTCTTGGATCAGCTACCCAGCCCTCTAGTTGCTAACAGTTGGTTCTGGTCTTTCTCTTCAGTCGTCTCTAGACGTTGAACAATTGATCACCAGGAGTTGTCTCTCAACTGTTTCCTTTGTCACTTTGACAGGACATCCACAGAAAGCGAATGGAGAAGGACTTACTGGAGCTGCACACCCTGATCGATGCTCACTTTGAGCAGAGGAAGAAGGACGAGGAGGAACTCATTGGGCTCAAGGAGCGGATTGTGAGATCACTTTAAGACCCATGCGGCTGGTCAAATCTCAAAGCTGGTTTGGAGCGCAAGTGGGATGAAATGAATGGCCAAATGTTTTCCCTCCAGGAGCACCGTCGAGCCGAGAGGGCCGAGATCCAGAGAGTCAGAGCCGAGAAGGAGAAGGACCGACAGAATAGGATTGCAGTAAAGACCCACATTACTTCATAAAACTGTATCCCATACCTGTTCAGAATATGAAATCATAAGTTTACCTGCCATGTACAGTTCATACGTCATATGTAGAGTGCCTTGCAAAAGTATCCATACCACAATGTCATAACCATAAACATATCTCACAAGAAATGAAAATATCTCTTGGTAGTTATGCATTATTGAGAGACTGGAAGATTAACACCTTAACACCAACTATAAAGTATTTTTAAAAAGGCAATAATTAAGAACAAACTAAAATAAATTAACAATGCTAAACCTGGTGAGGGCACCAGGTAGGCCTGGTGGCCTGCCAGGCTTATAATACCTCATAGGAAACCCTGTACATCTATTGGAGGTACTTCATCAACCTGTGCAAGGCATTTACATCTGCTATGCTGCAACGATAACGCATTGAAACAGCAAACATGATATTTTGTCTCTATCCTTCGTCCATTCCACCTCGCAGGAAGAACGTCACAGAAAAGAGGAAGAGGAGGCCAAAAAGAAGGCAGATGACGACCTGAAGAAGAAGAAAGTGCTGTCTGGCATGGGAGCCAACTTTGGAGGTTTCCTGGCCAAAGTCAGTGTGCCTGGTGTTTTCACCTCAGATCGATGATGAAAAGTAGGAAAAGTGGAGGATGATTGTGTGCTGTTTAACCCCGATCCAGGCCGAGTCGAGGAAGAGCAAGCGCCTGACGGGGAGGGAGATCAAGAGGAAGACGCTGGCCGACAGACGGCAGCCTCTAGGCATCGACAACATGAGGGAGGACAGCCTGAGGTGAGTCCCTTCCAGACGCATCGCAGTCAGTCAGTAATCCAGTGCAGCGATGGGTTTTTATATTATTGCCTCTTCGGGGTTTTAAGATTGGTTTTGTGATTATTTGCAAAAAAAAAAAATCAAATGTTTGTCATACTAATTTAAAAACGTTTGCAATAATTTATACATATGTATGCAAAACCACACAAAAATGTTATCAGTTTAGTCAGAACATTGTATTTCTCTAAATCAAGTTAGAATAAAAACCTGAGAAAAATGTACATCATTTCAGGATTTAAAAAAATAGTCCTAGTTCAGTTGAAAAAAACATATACATCTTCCAAAAGGTTGACTTTTTTTGTAACCCAGTGTGATAAACCCAGTTTCATAATTTCATAAATGTTGTTGAACAGGTATGAGATGAAAACTAATCCTGAAGTACAGCTCTCTGTGGTCCATTATTTTGTTCTTTGGCTGAATTTTCATGTCACTCAAAGGACTTTACGCTGCATGGTGCCACACTCACCCAGCCAAACTCGTTAAAGAGTCGCACACTAAAAGACTTTACAGCATAGAAACACGGTGTGTGGCTCTGTGTTTGTCAGGAACCGGGCCCAGGAGATGTGGAACTGGATCCATCAGCTGGAATCTGAGAAGTTTGACTTCATGGAGCAAATGAAGCACCAGAGATACGAGGTAGGCTTTACAACCCGCTTCACGACCTCCGTGTAACAGGAGGAAGGTGAGTTCAGCTGATTGAGCAAATCCATTTTCATCACACAAATTAGAATTAAACTGTAAACGTACTGAGAGGTGACCCAGCTGGGTTAAAGGTAAATGGCTCCACTTGGTCATGTGTGGCTGCTGCTTGATACACATTACTGTGGACCAATGGGAAATTGTGTTTCCACAAACAAAAACATGGATCCAGCACATTCAAAACATTTTTTGCTGTGTAAACATGGAACATATTCAGCAGAAGCCTTCTACAGTTTCTGAATTTCTGGTCATTTTTCTGAATATTTTCCTTGGTACTTACGTTGAGCAGCTGTGTTTGTTATTTCATTTCTGTATCATCCAGCTGTTTTGTGAAGGACTCAGAGGTTTACTATAGAACTTTAGTGAATAAACAGCAACACAAAGACCAACACTGGAAAAACACAAAATCTTACCAAGTGTTTTTAGTTTAGTTTTTAGTTTAAATATATTCATACACTTGAAATAAGATAAAAATAACTTACAAGTAACTTTTCAGGAGAGATAATAGGGACTTGTTTTAAGTCAATAATTCCCTTACAGTATATTGATGAAAAAAGTACTATTACTACAGATTATTACAGATTATTTGAAAAATGTTTTGTTATAAGTGAAACAATCTGACGATAAATACATTTTATTATGTTTGTGGTTTTAACAAGACAAAAAGAATAATGTGAAAAAGTTCAAGGGTGATGAATACTTCTTAAACTTTAACTAAACTCTAATAACAATCTGCTAATCCCAAGAACACTTTTCTTTGCCTCCCACAGATTACTGTGTTACTGAACAGAATCCAACATGCTCAGAAATTGTGAGTAGATGCAAAATCTGACATGTCTGATTCTGTCTCCTTCCGGCGCCGCGCCTCACTCGTCTTTTCCCGTCTGTCTTTTCTCCCTCAGCAAAAAAGGCCACGGCAAGGGGAAGGTGGGTGGTCGCTGGAAGTAAAACTGCAAGCACAAAAACAGAGATGGGAGCAACGTGATTCAAAGACAATTAAGAAAAAAAAATGTTTTGTTTGTTTTTTTAAATTGGATTCTTTATAGCGCTCCTGGGTTTCTCTGAACTGGATGTGTTGTAACTTGATGTTATTTGGCTGAAATAAAAGTACATGCGCTACATTTAAAAGGATGTGTGATTTTGTTCAGCATCTTCAAGACAAATAAAAACATTTGAAAATAAACTCTGAAACAGACAGGCAGCCAGACAACCCAGGAGCAATACGCTCTCCCTCGTTTTGAAACCAAGGTTTCAGCATTCTGCCAAAAACGTTTCATAAAGACCGACAAATCAGAATGGTATTTGTCTGACTGCACTGTGCTAAGTGTAAAGTTTGGTGGAGGGTGGATTATGGGGTGGCAACAGATGATAATAAATTCAGAGCCGTTTGGCAGCTGAACAAGGCGGCTGTCTTCAAAAGGGCCAAACTTCTCATCACTATTAAAACAATAAAATACACTAATACACTGACGCTTGTGGCTTCAGGGTGAAAAAATGTGAAAAAGTACAAAAGTGAAATTATAACTAAATAGTTTCTTTAGCTTTAAGTGAACAAGCACTCCATAGGTCTGATTTTTTTTGTTGTTGTTACTGTTGCTTTTTTAATGAGTAAATTATTATAAAAAAAAAAAAAACAGCAGGCAAGCTCTTCAGTCTTCTCTCTCAATATTCTCAGGAGACGGCATGACATAACTTATTTTTAAAATGTTGTTTTTCTCCTGTCATGAGGATATATTGCTTTGCCTGTTGTGAAAATAACACTGGACGACTGCTGGGCCTCTGCAGGACAGCAGCAATGAAAACAAACTTCTTGGCAAAAGCAGCCAATATTCAGGATGCAAGTCCTTAACAGGAGCCTGCATCTGTTCATGCTAAGAAGGGCAGCAGAAGAAAACAGAAGAAGGCTGAGTTTGTATCTGTGGAACCATTTTGGTCTTGGATCGTTATCTCAAAGGACCCAGTGATGACAAATTTTCATCAATCAGATTTTCATCTAAAGAGTTCATAATGCCAAGTGCTTTTTGCAAAGTTCCTGGGGCTTTTTGGAAGAGCATCACAGATCCTCCATAAAATTTAACAGCCATGATGTTTTTCTACATGTGGAAAAGCATCATGGCCGTTGTTGAATTTTGATTCCTTTTAAAGTCTCAGCAGCAATTGGAAAACAGCATCTAGCTGTCATTAAATGGTTGTTATTAAGACGCACCTTGCAGTTCTACTGCACCTTGAAATATGTTTTTCTCTTTAAAGAGTGGGCTTTTGAATTATGAAACACTTATAGTATATCCTAAGAAAACAGGAAATCATGATCTCACAAAAGGTTCCTAGACACAGAACGCCACATGGCTTGGAGGTACGGCAGCCACGCCATACACACACTCCAATTTAGATTAAAAGGTAGAGTATAAATAAAAACAAATGCTTCTGATTCTGGAATCATAGATTGGGCTTTTCTAAATAAAATTTTTCTAGAGTTGACATAAACTTTTGCTACTGCAATAGAAAAACACAAATTTATCTTAGAGTATTTCACGCATCTTCAGCTGGGCAGCTGGTTGTTCTTTGGATACTGCGACTGTAAATTTCCACTATAAGGAGAAAAGCCTGTTACTCTGGATTGACATGCTTCCACTGCTTGTGTGGTCCTTTCCAGTGGTTCTTTCCAGAACACTTTGCCATGTTTTTCACACCAAAGAGTTAGACACAGCGATTTCCAATTCACTTGGAACCTCGACATGGGATAAGTCAGTAGCTACTTGTCCATGTCAGGGGAAATTCTTCTTGGACGTCATAGGTTAAACAAAACTGTTGCCACAATTAAATACACATTAAAAAATAAAGCTCAGACTAGTACCACAATAAAATGGATTCAGACTACCAACACTGCTAGTGAGATAAATTAAACCACCAATTACCACAATTTTTAATAACACAGGAAGTCCTGTTTTTGCTAGGTTGGTGCTACAGCACTTTGAATTGCCTTGTTGCTAAAAATGTGCTGTATAAATAAAATTACCTTACCTTACAGCTTGCCGAGGCACATAGTTGCTTTCGAAGGAGAATCTCAAAGAGCATCTTAGTGATGTCCTGATCTACTGATCTGCCTTAGATAAAACCATGAGAAACAGGAATGGAGACGTTGACATGACAGCTGGAAAACGCTTCAGTGGTACAGATTAAATGATTCTGGAAAAAAGGGGAACCCTTCAGACATCGCTCTGAAAATCTCAATCACTTAAGTGGAGCTGGAATCAGCTATCAGCGACGTTTGCACTGTTCCTGTACGACGAGATGTTAAATGGCTGTGAGGCAGACCGTGGATAGCTCACATGTCCGTTTCATGATGGCGTCTTGATTTTATCAGAGCTGCTATCTGATGTAGTTAATGAGTCAGTTTTCACTCATGCATTCTGACGGATGAAGAGATAATGAAAGGAATGCTGAAATACGATGGACGTAGTGAAAGAGTCAAACTGAATTGTTATGTAATAGCGGTGATAGGCATTTAAACCGAAGACGGAGAAAGATGTGAGATCGCTTTGCTGTCAATGACAGGCCAAAAATAATGGCAGAGGTCGCCCTCAGGTGGCAAAAAGTGGCATTACGTATTAATGTGTATAAAATCCAGCAGGCTGCCTGTATGTTACGGAAAGTCTGAAAGGTTCAACAGAAAGCTCAGTTTTAGCCAAAAATAAATGTAGTCCATGTCAGTAATAAAACATATCATTCTTTTTATTTAACTATATATGCATATATAGTCACCTTCCTAAAATAATTGCCTAAGTCATTTTTGCCAAAAGTGATCATTAATTAATTAATTTATTATTTATTTGCTGTTGTTGTTGTTGCCTAAAACACTTTTGGCAAAAACAAATTATGGAATTTTTAGGAAGATGACAAACATTTAAAAATGCAAATAAAGTATGTTATTTATGTTTAACATATATATTAATATGTAACTATTTGTTTTTGAAAGAAAGTTTTCTGATTTTCTTCCCCCCCCAGCAATTTGTTTCAAAGTCATCTTTTCCTTGGCTGGCAATTGACTCAACATTTGTAGATTGACTTTAAAGCAGAGTAAAGTCAAAAGAGAAAAAACCTCAATAGCTGATCAACAAAGTCTCATAATTAACAGGAATAACAAATAACAAGAAAAAGAGGTGGCAGGATTTGTGTTATTTCACATGTTCATATAACAAAACCAGGCACTAAAAGTGAGTCTCCTCTTCCTCATTTGAGTCACATAAAATTCTTATATTTTAAAAAGGGGTGAAAAATGCCTCATTGTGAAAGTAAAAAAGTAATTATTTCTTCGTTTATTTTCTTTGAGCTTTTCCGTCTCTCGTCTTACTGTGGACAGGTTTTCTGCCCTCCCCCCAGTTTAATTCCTGCCTCACATGTTTGGCTCTCTGCAGGAGTCAAGGACTAATAAGGACACACCAATAATCCGCTCTTTCGCTGGTTCACAGTCAGTCGGGGAAAACACAGACAGACCTATAAAAGCAGCAGTGCTGCTGTGGGTCTAAGGGGCTTTTTGGGTTCAAATAAGTTTGAATGGCTTTAAACTGTAAAACCTGACTCAAACAAGAACGAAACTGAACTAGTGACACTAATGGCAATATTGGTTGAATCTTAAAGAGTAGCTAAACCCCAATCAACTTTTTTTTTTTTTGCAGACAAATCAGTCCTTAAGTGTGCTGTGTTTATGTCTTTGTGTAAATGTTAACATATTAGTGTGAACTTGTTTAATTCTGTAACATTTTACCTTCAACAGTCTTAGTGCTGCCCTCTTTGGGTTGAAGGGAGGGTACTGCAGTCAAACTTTCCTGTTTAACTTGGAACAGCTTTGTTGATGTCTCTGCCAGGAGGGTCCACTATGACATTATTTCACTCCAAAAATGCTTCGTTCAACAAAGTCTCATCGTTAAACATGTGAAAAAAAGAAAAAAAAAAAAGACCTCACAAACACGTCATCAGTGTGGATATTTCTCAAACAGTGTCTCTCAGCCACAGTGTAAACACAGCTGTCACAGTAGCCCCAGATCACCTGTTCCCTTATGGCCCGGCCGATGTTGGATTGTAAACAGCGATTGTTGCCAGTTATTTCAAAAATTATTTACTAAAACTAAATAAGGGTGACAAAGTTGCTACGTTAGCAGTGTCACTTGGCATATCGCTCTTTCGTGGAAGAGGTGGAGGTTACACTTTCCAATCAGGTTCATGAGGAGTGGATTGATATTACATTCAGTATCAAATTATTTCAACAACCAGTGGCAGTTCATGAAAGAATCAAACTGCAAGCACATCCTTCTTCTGCCCAAACTTCATTTCATTTATTTTTTCAGAGCTTGTACCTCCCCCCTGGGCCTAGGCTATGCAGCACTGGGCGAAGAGCCATAGTGACTAGATCAGAAACAGCCTGTGTTAAGAACGGTTTGTAATAAAGCTCCTTTCACTGTAAACAACTAAATATCTGACTGTGTGTGTGGCTTTGTAGCTTGATGCGAATCCATCAGTCCACCAAACCATCTCTTTTATTTCATCTGCTTTTTTATTTTACAATCACAATATAAGGGATAGAAAGTGAAGCCATAAGAATTTCTTTCTCTTTTTTTTTAAAGAAACAAATAGCAGCACACACATGCATGACACCGCCACTCACAACATGACTTCTGTTCTGTTCTGTTCTGAGAACAAATCTGACTACAGCACATCAAACTGGAACAATCAAGCATAGATCCGATACGCTAAAGAGTAAAGAGGAGGAGTTCAGGTAAACAGAACAGGACACGAACATTTCTGGTCAGCAACAATGTCTTGGTGTCCATTTTACTTTTAGCAGACTCTAAATTCTAGTGCTATCTTGTAAGTAGATGGTAAAATGGGTCTTAGCTTTATCTGGACACCCTTGCTAGCCTTAAAAACAAAATCTTAATCTGATGCTCAAGGGATACCTCAGGAGTTTTGAAGTAAGATTATTATTATTTTTAATTTAACACCACACCTACAGTAGATGGCTCACTTGGCATCTTCATTTAGTTTAAATCAAATTTAGTTGTTCTTGAATATAAAAGCTAAAAGCTAGCTTGAGAGGGGCAAAGACCATGTGAACTTTTACTGTCTTAAAACAACTCTAAAATCAAAAACACTGGAGCAATTTATGTAAAAGCTATTTTATGAATCTTTAAACTGACACCATATTTACATTGGGGAAATAATTAACACAGAAGCAAATGACTGAGAAATGTAGGTAGGAAATTAGTGCACCATTCCTGTTTGAAACATGTGAAGTGTTTCATTCAGCAAATGAGCTCATTAGATCACTGTAGCATTTTTATATTCTACTGCTTCATTTGTGTATGTATGTTTCACATAGGAAGGTTATTAATAAACCTCCAATTAAAGTGTAAATAATCAGCAATTTCTCCTTAATCAACCAGACAGCACAAAAGCAGCAACCACTTAAATGTTAGCAAAATAGCTTTAGCATTAACCACCATGATATTTTGAGACTTGAACATTTTTAAGACACAAGAAGTCTTGGCTCCTCTCAGGCTAGCCGTTAGCTTAGCAATTAATGTACTACATGGAAATGCCTAGAGAGCAACGAACACAGCAAATATATTAGCTACTTATGCAGTGATTAAGTACTTCATAAGTATCACTTATGCAGTACTTACATAAGTAGCAGAGCCATGCTTTAACATTTCTTAATAGACCCTTCAATGCTGGTTTAGAGTAAGAAATGATTCACCACTTTTGAGTTACCTTTGAGACTCAAATTAGCTGATGTAAAAATGAGAGAAAATTATCAACGAAATAAAACAAAAACAGTTACGTTTTATATGTCATGAGCTAGCTGGCTAACAGATTAGCCAGTTAGTTAAAGGATCCAGCTAGCTAACAGATTAGCTTGAACAAGGTTAGCACAGTTATTTTGTGTTTTTGTTGCTGAACATAGCCGTCTGCGTCCCAGTGCTAACGTCTAAATAAAGATGAAATAGTCTTTTTTTAAAATTTCTATACATAACCCTCCTGTCTTCTATTTCTCATTGAAAGCATACAGTATAATATATAATACAATATTTTGAAGCCTGTAGACCACATGACAGCATGGCACAATTTACTCACGTTAGACAGGAAGTTACTCACTGAGCCATTTCAAAGATTATTTTGTCACAATGAGTATCTTGCATATTCCTTCACTAGTGAACATGCATGTACATGTATCTGTTGATTTGTGAAAATGAAGGTCATGCGCACGCACACACACAAACACGCACAATAACTTAATTTAAAGTAAAATATTACAAATAAGTCAGTAGTTCCTGGAAAGTTACACTGTAAGTAGCCCAGGTTTCAGGGGCCACGCTAGCGGATGGGGGCCTTCAGGGCCGCATCCACCTCCTCCTCTGGCAGCAGTGTGTGCCACTGGGCCACGGGTCGCCTGGGATTGGCCAGCATGTCTGACCAGTGGCGCAGCCCGACGCCGGAGGCGCCATAGCCGATCCAGCACTTCCCGATGGGATCGTTACTGCCCAGTTTGTCGTAGTCGTACACGGTGATCAGCACCTGGATTTTCTGTGTGTGGAGACAGAGGAGGGTCAGTGGTACTTCCTGTAAATGTCTCGCTCGCATGTATGACGTATGTGACATTTAAACTATATCAGTCTAGACTTGATTACTAAAAGCATCGCATTTTCTCCTCAAATTAGACAAAATTAACAACAAATATAATTGCAGGGTCATACAGTTTTCCTATGGGATTTTATCACGGCTAACCCAGGCTGTCCTCTCAGGACTCTTGATACAACAACTGTTATGCATAGTCTCTCTAGCCACTGTGCAATGATGAGCTCTTGCACATAGAAATCAA
>NW_015112924.1:0-27449 GCF_001443285.1 Poecilia latipinna
AGCCAAATTAAACACTGATGTAGAAGATGATAAAATAGTTAGCAGTAAGGCTGCAAAAATATTTCTTGCTGATCTTTTATATCATCGTTCCAAAAAATATTAAACCAGCTAAAATCTGCATAGGCAGGTCACAGGTTTGGAAAACTGGAGATTGGTAATTGGCTGCAAAATTCTGATTGCTGCATCACTTTATTTTTTTTTTGCACGAAGAATCTAAAGCTGTAAGGAAAGCCCAATACAAACCAGCGCCGTAGCTCTCTAAGAGCAACTGACAGACCAACACAGTAGAACTGCTCACAGTGGCATAGGCTTTTTGTGTAGGTTGAAAATACATTCTACAAAGAGGTATAAATCAAGCTAAAGTGAGCGTAGGAACAAAGTGAGTGTGCGTCAGCTTTAGTCATTCAGTCATACAAAAGCAACACCCTCAACAGTTCAAATGAAGTCTGTAAGATCATCCACTTGTTTTGAAAGTTAAATCAATGTACATTTAATGCAAATTCTAATTTTAATACTTTTCTAAGCATTCATTAAGTAAATGGCAGCCAAATTTAGAAACATTCTCACAGTGAGGAAGAGTGGTTCTCACCATTTGTACAAGCCTTTCATATCCCTTGCGCATGAGTTGGTTAGAGGGAGTTTACAGATGAGTAGTTTTCCATCCTGCACGTCTAATCTGAGCTGCAGCACTTTGACCTGAGGTGCACTCAACAGGGTCTTCTGTGCATTACTAAATTACTCATACACCCCCAGACCCAAACACTTTCCCACTGAGATCAAAGCAGAGGCATGTTCATTGTTTTGTTTGGCACCAGAGTCCATTTTCAAAACTCTGACCATGGGGAATGAATCATCTATCGTTACTCAACACCCAGACACATTTGAGCACTAGAAAGCAAGACTTCAGGTTCCTGAGTGTAATTTCACTTATAGTCAAATAATGTGGCCTCTGTGTGGGTTTAAAGCTTAATACACACACTGGATCCAAATTCTGGGGTCCAGTCAGCCACCAGGAACAATACTAACAGGCTAAAACAGCAAAACTGGCACAATAGGCAGCGTTATTCAGCATGACTTGACCGACAATGCGGGATGAGTGACCTAGCGTCGACTTACCGTTTGTTCAGCACCATATTTCCCAGCTTGAGGTCTCTATGCACAATGTTTTTCTGCAGGCAGAAAAAAAAGAAGTATGGTCACATTGTGCTCAATGAATCATTGACAAAACAAGAATTAGTTTCTGGGAGTGGCACACGAGCCTTGGAAGTGAGTAATCAAAAAAAAAATCTGCATCTAACAAACAACAACAAAGAACACCGTAGCATGAAGATTTTCTACATTGATGAAAAATTGAAGAAAGTGAGCCAATTTTGTTGCACATGTACTCTTTAGTAGTGTAGTAAGACCAACCTTATGGAGGGCCTCCACCACACGCACAACATCGTAGAAAATGACAATAGCTTCACGCTCGCTCAGTCTCTTCTCCTTTATGACATAATGCTGGAGGTTTATTAGATCTGCCGTCTTGTCACTGAAATCGTGAGCGCAGAGGCAGTCCAGGACGAGGCAGATCCGCTTCTTCATCTTACGAACTTTGTTGGCTTCCATGTCCTCTACTATTTCATAGGCGCGATCCTGAATCCAGAAAGAAGTGTGGGAAGTTAGCATTGGGAGGGTGTTCACTTTATTTAATTTGACAGAGCAGAATTTGAAATCTATTTGTGGAATACAATCAATGCAACCAGTGAGATTTCTCAAAGCAAGTATCTACAGTTAGATAGAAAAGTCTTTGATCTTGGCTGGTGACCAGAATCTGACTATTCTTGGCTAATACAGAAAAAAATGTTCTGGTTTCTCCTAATAAACATTCAACCTGTTTGTCAAGGGATATTAAGGAAATGTCAAAGGGAAGTTAGGAGTCTAAATTCTCAAGGAAATAGACATAGAGAATGGTCTTAGTAATGTAAGCCTCAGTACATGAGATACCTCTTGTATCAAGAGGTTTACAGGTCAACTCCATGTTTATTTTTCCCCATTTGTCTAAAGTACTAGTAAAACTTGCTGTACAGGGTCTCCTCTCTCACGCAGCACCTCTGGTCCTTATTTAAATCATTAATAATTGTCCTGGACAGGAAGGCTAGAAAAGTACATTTTCAATCCTGCTAATATTGTTCAAGAAAAATCTGAATCACAAAATCTGCATGTCCAGCATCTGATAAGAATAAGATATCTCCACAGTCAGTGTGAGAGAATACGACATAAAAAAAGATGAGAAAGATCATTCCTATTCTTAAAACTCAAGCTAATGTAGACTCACCATTTGTTTCCCATTGATTTTTGTATCGGTTTAAGAGTTGGTTTTTTTTTTTTGTTTTTTTTAATGCAGCCAGCATCTCTGAAAGAATGAGCAATGAGCTGGTTCACAGACAGCAGAGATGAACTATAATAATCTAATCAATATGGCAGACCTAAATTAATCAGCGTGCACGCCTTAATGCTGCTATTATAAGGACACTGTAAGTGAAACGGAATGTGAATGAAAGACAAACGGAGAAGATTGAATCAGAGCTGACGGAACAACAAAGTTAAAGGAGAAGGCAGATGGGGCAGCAGGTGAGGAAGGGGGAAGGGTTGCTGTGAACAGAGAGCAGCCGATAAATATAGCTTTTATTGTATTTCTACTTCTCTACTGAAACAACCTTTATAAGGAAAGTACAGGCAGCTGGCTTGAGCTATGACAAACTTGTTTCTGCTAAAGTTGAACTAATACAATCAAACTGTTACTTGCTCTGGTGTTGTTAAATATATTCATAAACAAAAATGACTGAAAAGAGTCAGAGAGATAATGCTGTATTTAGAGTATTTAATCACATATTATTCTAAAGAAAACAATAACACTCTTTGTTTGTTCAACTAAAACCTGCTACGATACGTAGGTTAAGTGAAAAAGTCTACCTGAAAAAGGCCATGATGGTGAACCACACCATCCTGGTTGTGCAGCAGAGAAAGGAGAGAGTATTCTGTATGCAGCAGCATCTTCCCCTGCCGCTCCTCCTGGGTTTCCCCCGCAGAGTCCACTCGCTCCTCCAGCGTCAGGATCTGCAGAACAGAGCAAAAATTAAGCACCAGAAAATCTAAATGGATTCAAACAAGAAATCATAGTCCGGGGATTGTAGTGATTAAACACTGACATTTCCGAAGCAATGTTTGCTTTAGAAGCCCTGTGATTGCTTAAAACCTGCTGGATAATCCCAGTAAACACTGAACCTGGCTCATGTTTGCTTGTTTTTGCCAAAATTGAACAAAGGGCAATAAAATCTGCACTGTGAAAAAGTCTGAAGTTCAGATGCTTAAAATTTGCCATGATAATGAGGGTTTTGAAATAACTGCAATTATAGGAGAACATGAAAATACCTGAATATAACAGACTTACTTTAAGTTGATAGAAGTCATCTGTGCCATCTTTCCTGGCCAAACACTGGACTATACTCGGTACTGGCGAGTTGCCCAGGCGAGGTCCTGCAAGGACGAGAAAAGGAACAGCTGCATGACCAAAAGGCATTCTACACCGCTGGTCTGTTTGCTCTTCCCAAAACTCATTAAGGGCAGCATGTGCAGGTATCCATTAACACCCCAAGTGCAATGTTTTCTTTGGCAAAGTATCTGGTAAACAATGCAGGAGCTCTAATGCAGAATGCACACACGCTTCAGAGAATAGGAAAGGAATATATGATACTGGAGGAAAGAAAGAAGAAAATGCCCCAGCATAGACTTCAGCCTTTCTGGCCGATGTCATGAGGATCAGCAAAATTCTTCAAATTCCTGTCTCAGGCGTGTGTAAGTCCACAGTGTACTCACACAGGCACCCTGCAACTTATGTACAGAGATGGTTTGGCTGAATTATCTGCAGGTTATGCAAGGCAGCTATACACACTGTATTTATTTATCAATTCCCCTTTAAACAGTAGTAGCTTCCGTACCGAGGATGAAGGGGCCGGCTCTCTTGGCGTTACTGCCAGATATCCCAGGACACTGCAGCTTGCTGGCCCTGCCTGATGTCTCTCCAGCCCCCCTCTCTGACGAGCGCCGTTTGGACATACTGGAGCTCTGCAGGGAACAAATCTGATTAGTTCATGGGATAAAGATAGCCAAGTAAAAGGGAAAGTACACACTTGTGACAAGAACAACAACAACTCTAAATGACTGAGAAAAAAAATTACAAATAAGCTTTAATAAACGGCATTCATAGATCTAAACATAAGGATACTTCAAGCTTCAGGGGAACCAGTTAAATGAGAGGACACTGGTTTGTGAACCGAGGTTAAAAGGGCTAAAGTTCATGGCAGCTCCACCCAGTCCATTTCAAATCTCCCTCCCCTCACATTTACACACCTCAGTGTGAATGTAAGGCCATTACAGCTCCATTTAGAATAATGGCTGCTGGCGTGAAGGCCAGCACCTCAGATCCAATCTCTACATTAGGCAGTGTGCTTGTCACAATCTGCAATTTAAAATAGAAGGCCCTTGAATGCAAATGCATGACTCTAGCAAGACAGGAACATTTTCATTTGCCTCTCTAATCCTGAGCTTTTTTCTTGCAGCAGTTTAGAAAAATCCCCATGCTTTTTAATCTCGTGCTTTATTGCAGAATCTGTGCAAAGAGCTTATCTGTCCTTTAAACATGAATGCATGTTTTAACATGACCAAAAATTTAAAATGCAAAGCCATTGCACAATAATAAGGAAGCAAGATTTAGATGCCAGCAGAGACAGTGACAGTGTGACACATTGTCATTATACAAACTACTCTAACCGACACAGCGGTTCTCATCCACCTCCCAGAAATCAGAGAGCGAGAGGTATGCTGTGTTTACTGATACCGAGGGCCAATGTGATGAAATGCCATCTGTTTCCCGTAAAGGGGAAGTAGAGCCTTAACCGAGAGGAATGATTCATCCTGCTGTCGTCCCAAGTTTTCATTGAACAGAAACGTGTCAATGTTCGGATAATAATCTTCCCAAAATGTCAAACAGTTTCCCCGTGCATTCCCAGAAGGCACAGGAAGCTACAGGAGAGGAAACGTAGCATGTATAGTCATACTAAGATGACTTACCGGTGCGGAAACAGAATTTGAAAGATCTTACCGGAAAAATATTTGTTCAAACCAACACACATCACAAATGATGCATTAAACAGGGTGAGAGAGATAAAACATGTCACACAAAATTTTGAAACTGTGTTGTATAACTGTGCAATCCCAGAGTTTCTTTTCTGATAAATTAAGAAACCTTCCTGTTGCAAAACCAACTGTGCACCGTTTTCTAGTTGGGAATCTGGGGCACGGAGGAGGTAGGACAGTTGGCTGTTCAGTGAGGGCTAGTACAAATTCTCACTTCCATGAGGCTTTTTGTGATCCCAGACAGCAGACAGTGTCATCATCATGTCTCTCTCCCATCTGTCTCCGTTTCTGCTAGTCATCACCCACGGAGTCTGATGAGCTGAGGTTTTCTGACAGTGTTTATGGCGCAAGTCAGAGTGACACCAAGTCACGCTGGGAATAGTGGGATAGCATATTACTCTAGAGGACACAAAGAAGCAGTTCAACAGGTAGGACACTTCATGCTGTTGCTTTAATGTTTAATGAAGCAGATGATGCGAATGACCAGGTGACTATAGACGTGGTGGACTTGAAATTAAACAGAGATGAATACTGGAATCAGAACATTTTCCCCAATTCTGCAATTTAAATAATGTTTTCCCATGTTCATTAAATGCATGATAAGCAATTAACATCTTTCTCTCTGAAACAACATTTTTACTCATTAAAATCAGATAAAAAGAGGTGTATACTTTAATGCATAAAAGGGGATAATACAGTAATTCAAATATTTTCACTTGTGTTAAAGTCCTTAAAAATGACCACTGGAACCAATCAGAAGGAATTAAACATGTAAATAAAAATGCCCCAATCAATGTGGAAATGATCAAAACTGGCTGGTTTTCTCCCCAAATCCTGAAAAATGTTTTCCCCCCCTCCTCCATAATGCACACAAACTAAAAAGACTCCCACACTACAAAAACATAGACCAGGAGTGTGTACTTTAGTGCAATTTATTTAATGCCCAATAGAAATAAAGGGTGGGGACAAATGTTTTAAGGCATTATTTTGAATAATTCAATCCCTTGATCACAGAACCTGCAGAACATTTAGTCATTTATGAGTTAAAACCTTTCGGTCAGACATCAAAGGGAAGCACAAATCTGTATTGGTCAGAAAAGACCCGCTCCTATGTTAAATGCAAGGTGGGCAGTTTCAGTTTACCCACATGATTAATAATATTTAGAGATGCAACAGTGAGTCAGCCAGATGAACTGATCTGTGACCTGCAGATTATGGACTTGGATTTTACATTTTTGCTAACTTTAATAAAACTAAAGTAAAGGTTAAAGCAATGTGCTTTAAAGCATAAATAGGGATCATCTTCAGAGCTGCACATTTCTTCTCTGATGTGTCATAGTTCTTGTACATGCATGCCAATCATTATCCTGGATTTAAAACAACCAACTCAATGACATAAATGCATAACACACATAAGACAGGCTCATCGTCTGCCAGGTAAAGAACCTGCTGCAGAGTTATGAAGCCAAACCTAGACACATATGAAAAAAGCAAAAGGTCGATGCAACCAACTCCTGCATGCTGACCTAAATGACATCAGCTTGATGACAGCATACGCAGCTATCCTTTTCTAACACTGCTGCAACTCTCTGCACACAGCCAGTGGTCTGGCAAACAGGACTGGCTGTGACTGTACCAGAGGGAGGACAAGAACAGATCCAGCCTCTGAATCATATCACACGAGAAGAGGAGAGGAGAGACACGCTGCCAGTGCCCACAAGAAATGTGGGCTTCCTTAAATAGTATCAGAACAAAACAACCACGTAGGTGTCTCACGACTCACCTACTCAGACTCAATGCCATGTGTCTGGGCACTGCAAGAAAAAGCTGCACATTCATATCTCATTTGCACACATGAGAAAGAAACACATTTCAAGTCAATAAATCCCAAAAAGTCCCGCTTTTGGATCCACAAAGAATGCCAGCTCACACACTTTTCCTCAGCTGTAGACCCCATTCATCATTCCAATAACAATGGCCTTGACCACACCGCCACGCAAAGGTCACGCCATAAAACCACTTAACAAAATTATTGCAACAGCACAAAGACTGCCATGCATTGCTTGGTGCCATTTTGGGTCCACAAGGTCTGGACACACTGTTCTGGCAGCGTGCTGTGTAAACCGAACGAGTCGTTGAGTAAAGCGCTGACGTTACGCCTTGCAAGTTGGACACAAGCAGCTCACAACTTGAACAGCAAAGTGCCAGCGACAGATATCACGTAGAGTTTATATCATAAACACAGGCCGTGTTTTATTTCTGTAAAATATGAGCTAAACTATAATTAGTGCATAAACGAACTCAGGTGAAGCCAACTCCGTTTCTCGGCCAAATACGTTACAACAGCCCGGGACTCACGAGCCACACAAAGGGACATACAACACAACAAGGAGCGGGGTGCAAACCTCACACAGCCGTTGTTAGCATAAGAACGTTTGACTAAAATGCACCCTGGAGGTTTAAATATGGCTGTTGGCGTGCTACGTTCCAGCCAGGGCAAAGCTGAACTCTGTCGCGGTGCTGGGAGGCCATTTAAACAAAGTACGTTCAACGTTACAGCTGGCTCACGGTGAGAGACGAAGCTAGATAGCAACGGAGTCACAGCCTCGCTTACCTCAAAGCCAAAACCGCCGGCTAAGATCTGCGTTGTCCTCTTAAAATATCAACATTTCTCAGGCGAACTCTGTGGTGGGTGTACGGAGCTTCTCTCTCAACCGGGAGAAGCTTCGGGGGTTTTAGTTTCGCGTTGTTTAGCCTCTATTACTGAAATGAGCAATTAAGGAAAAGCCTCCGCTTCTCGCTGATCGCATCTTTCCACAGCGACAGCACCACCTGACAACGGAAATGACGCACAAGAACGTTTGATTGACAGCTCCGTCTAACCAATGACACTCGTTGTTTCTCTGTGAATGGCCGTGCCCTGATGATGAAATTCTCAACATAATAAAAAAAAAGTTGCTAAATGAAACCATGACATCATGGGACTTCTTATTAGAGCTATTTGCCAAAATTAATCAATTTTAATTCAGACATCATTTGTCTTTTATAACACGCCATGGTCAACTTTTCAGTTTGAATTTTGATATTTTGTTGCATTGTTTGAATTGAATTCTTGCTGTTTTGGCTTTTTGCTGATGTTTTTAGACAAATGTTTATTTTAAAGAAGTTTACTTGCATTCTGTACATACACTAAATGTTTGAGCTATTAGCTATCTATGTTTGAGCAGTTATTCCAAGACAATTTAACAATAGCAAAACACGTTTAGGAGGAGAGCGTCTAAAATTTCACTATGTAAATCTTCTGAGGTCTTTTAAGCCACTTTTTTTTTTAATTATCTTGTCTGCTCAATACTTGAGGACTGATTTCTTAAGTGGAAGATGACTTGCCTTGGGCATTTCACATGTCATCCAAAACAGTTCTCAAGATTGATGTTCACCTTTATGTCTACATGCCTTTCAAAGATATATGTTGTTTGGACACATTCTAATCCAAATAAAGGTGGATCAAGATGATTTTTAATTCACAACAAGTTTTCCTGTAAAACTGATGAACAGGTACATCCTAGTAGGAATCTTAGACAAAGTCTGGCTCAAATACTGTTCAATTTCCTGTAATATGAATGCAACTTTAATGCTGCAAGAACTTTGTGAAAATATGTCAGGATTTGCTTTTTAACATGTTCGGTAATGCCAGAATCAGGGGATTTTTCTTTACCTCAAGTCACTTTTTAAGTCTTTTTAAGCTTGCAAATGCATATTTCGAACAATTAAATTCAACAATTATCTTGTATCTTTTACATACAAGTACAGTAGCATGTTTATAGATAACATATTTGAGTGTATTATCAAATATTGTTTTTTTTTAAATTAGATAACTGAAATAAAATAAAAACAAATGCACTCTCTTAATCCTCACTCAAAAGGAGTAAACATTTCACAATATAAACAAACATTTGAAGGACGTTTTTCTGTGCTTCAAAAGCACATGCTTTTTGATTGTTATCATTATTATTATTATACCCCTTTCTTCCACAAAAGTAAAACCCTGAAGATATCACATAAACTGCAAGAAATGTTTGACCTTGTTAATTCTGAACATATGTCTCCAGTTAGGTGAGTCTTCAAGTAGTTGGGGGTTATTTACCATAACAGGATTTCTGGTATTGGTGGAACTTGGACAAAAATACTTCATTACCTTTGGATCATTTACTCTAAGTTTACAATGTGAAATGTCTACTGTTGTAATGAGTTGGCCAAACACTTCTGCTTTAATCTAATCAAAAGCCAGAACATATATTCAAAAAAGAAAGCATTTTCTCTAGTGTGCTTTTGGAATAATGGCCTCCAAGTTGCTGAATGGCCTCTCTTACAAGCATCTTTCCGAGGTCTTTTGAGTTTGTTTTGGGGTCAGTATTCACATGTTCATCATAGCATAAAGAAATTGTTTCCATTCTCAGTGAAATGATTGGCTGCATTGTCCTATGATCTTTGTATGTACGCATAATAATTTTATTATTATTATTATTTAGGTGAATAACACAATCTAAATTATGCATGTCTAAGCATGGTTTATGCATGTCTAAACAACAAGTTTAGATTTCATATACTACATACCATACTGAGAATATTATTGAATTTTAATGAGGTGTCAACAGCAAAATTATTAATGTAGGATAACTATATGAATCAGTGAAACTATATTGTTGTGTTTACTCACTTCTTGATCAGCTATATATACAAAATATCTTTACAATACAGAAAATATCAGCTCAGTGCAGTCTTTCAACACAATATTCACAACTGAGTGCTCTACAAAGTTCCTTTACTCTGCAAGCCTCCGTTTGAGTGGCTGACATTTTGCAGAGCCCACCTATCCTCTTAAATTAGACTTACTGATTAATCTGATATTCCTCCCACTGGTAGCAGTTTCCAACCAGTGGGCAGATGCGACAGACAAGGAGAGAGCAAGTTAAATGGCAGCGCCACATTTGAGTTGCACCAGTCTTTCTGTCTTGACTCAGCAGAGCGATCTACCCCCAGCCACATGAAACACGTCAGGCTGCGGCTTTACAGTGTCCTGCCCACAGCCTTTAAAGAGGAAACTGAATCAGAACTAAAATGCACAGACTAAGAGAGAAACCTCTACCATGTTGAAAAAATAAATAAAATGACTGAGTGCACATACATTAAAAATGTATACTAGATTGTATGGGAAGCAGTTTAACTGTCTTAGCTTTTCAGAATGACTGACTTACGAAAGCTGTGGTCTCTGTTTGTTTTGTAGGTAGGCCGTATCCTCAGGGTCCTGAGGTTTTTTGTTTCTTACGTTGGGATCTCAATGGGAAAACCTCAACAGAAACCTCCTCCCCCCGGATCAATTCAGAGAAATGCCTCGGCATGTTTGCCGCCCTGGAATGCACTGTGTTCATGTGTGAGGGTGGCTGACTGGGGGAGTGCAGACAGTCTCACTTTGACTCGTCTGCAGGCGGACCAAACACACACACACACACACACACACACACACACGCACACACACACACACACACAAAATCATCTCTGTTAGTTAGTGCTGTTACTATGGCAATTCTCAGGAAATGTTTGCTTTAAAGGTAGTGCATCACTGAGGATTAAAGTAAGGGACGTTGGCTTTAATGATCTGGTTTGACGTATTAACCACCAAAGAAGTCAGCAGAAATATAATAAATCAGTTTTCTTTATTGCACTGAATGTCACACCATGGTGTGGAAAAATTACTATTTCACAACTAAATGAGGAAAAGTAATTTATAAAGTAAATTAAATTAAATAATGAGTAGCCCAGTAAAAAGAAGATCTAAAGAAGGGCTAAACAAGATCAGTCATAACGTGTTACCTCGACCCAAAAAATTGTTGGTAGTGGTACACTGTAAAAGTCTGTGGCAGTGAAGAAAAAATGTGCTTGCTTAATCTTTAAAAATTCCGACAGCTCCCTCTAGTGTTAGATTTAATTTTCAACATGCTCCTATGACAGAAAGTCATTGAAAGGCAATTTTATATGCCTTTCAATAAATAATACGATCAAAAAGTGAATAGATTTCAGAAGAAATGTTCACAAAAATAAACTTTTTTTAGACTCATTAGACACAGTGATACATTTCGAGAGTTTATTTCTGGTCATCTTGATCATTATGGCTGACAATTATTGAAAACCTCAATATGAAAACCTTATGAGCACTTTGTAATATACCAGATTTGATTTTGTGAAACTGAATTTTGGGTTCTGATTAGCAATAAGTCATAATCCTCACTTTGAAGAAATAAACCCTTGAGATATGTCACTGTGTGTTAATGAAATTGCATTATGAAGGTGATGACTTAAAAACCTGAAATGAACTCTTTAATTCGATTTTAATTTATTAAGATGCACCTGCATTACAGGTATTTATGTGTTGTGTCAACTTTCATGCTGGTGATGTTTTCATCAATGTATTTAAAATAATAAACTGCACATTTAATAACTTATGAAATGTAGCAATTCCTCCCTATAAACAGAAAAGTTAAATTTAATAAATAGTTCTCCATAAAAATATGTACATCTTAGACTGTTTCTTGTATTGCATTGCTCTGTATTAAAACAAGATAGTCACCATGAAGCAAATTGTTGAGCTGCATCTAAACATAAATCTACATCAATGTGTTGCGTGAAAAGTTTTTAAATATTTAACTCCTACATCTATTTTACAGTTGTAAAAGTCAAATGGGACTTGAACTATTCCTTTTTTAGGGTGGCGTGACTATACAACAAACAACTTCAATGATTTTACAAATGAGACGATTTTGCACGTGGATTTTCTCTAATCCAAACAGGGTCAAAATAAAGCACATAGGCTAAAATTGACCAATCCCACTCCCCCCCACTAATATTTGAATTAATGTTCCTTAGCAGTGTGTGGTTGAGATGCTGTTTGCTATCCAGGTAGTCATATTAAGAGTCACTGAAATTGCATGTGGTATTATCAGTCCACTCTGGAAAAAAGAACAGCTCAAATCATAAATGGAGTAAAAGTATTACAACACCTGTGTATGTAAACTTCAATAAAACAAAAACAATCAAGAAATTATGAGCTATTAGCTCCTTGATAAGCGTTGATGGGATAAACTTATACGAGCTGCTGACATCCAGAATTAAATTGTGTGAAATGAAAGGAATGTGCACTGATAGCAAAAAAGGATGCTATTACCACATGCACAGGTTCAAAATATTGTTACACATCTACTGTACTTTCAGGGGGAAATTTTTTAACCCTCCTATTTTTACAGAAAACTTACTAGTAGACTTTACTGCTGGTTTCCTTTCATTCTTTGTTTTTAATAGCAAAAAAAAAAATAAAAAAATCTGCTGATGACCAATAGGAGTCCTTGCTCCTATGCACATCTTGAAGCCACCACAAGAACGACGTCTGCTGGCTGACTGTGAGCTGGCTGCTGGATGTCTGCATGTTATAGCCACAGTGCAGGTTGATCTTCAGTAGTGCAGACTCTTCTCATTGCTTTGGGGATTTCTGTCAAGGTGATTACATCACAAGCCGTCCATCATGGCCAAAAGGTCATCTCCTTTGCTGCTGGCACTTGAAGATGGATCACCAGACTCTGTGAACTCTCCCATGATCTTGGTTAGTTCTGCGTTGGCTTGTTGATCCTGAAAAGACACAGTAATCTGGTCGTCATTATGTTGGAGTGCTAATCACAGGGAATCCTAAAGCAGTAAATCCTATTAAAACGGGCAAAGCTTCAAGTCTCTGATCGTTAACTTTAGTCCAATCATTCTGTCTGCTTATCAGGGGTAAAAGACGGCTTAAAGTTTCTGGTTCAAGCATTTATACGCATAACCAGATATAACCTTGGTGTCTAACATATTGTGTGTTTTGGGAGCTTTGAAAATGTTGAGGTGGGTGTAGCTTTTATTCCTTGAGTGAAGTTGGGTGGAAAAAAAGAGGGGAAAAAAAAGGAAAACAAAAAAAAAAAAAACAAAAAAAAAAACAATCAAGATTTATTCTTCTTTGCAATTTAGCTCAGGATCAGCCAGAGTGCACTGAAAAGTGCCTTGACACATATTCTCAATTGGATTTAGGTCTAAATTTTGACTGAGTCACTCTAACGAATGACATTTGACTTTCTAAGACTAAGACTTTCTACTTAGATGGGGGTTATGCTTAAGTTCACTTTATGGAGAGCCAGAAAGTAAACTTCATCCCCTCCACAAGGTCTTGTGTAGCCTTCTACTATTGCCCTATATTTAGCTCTACTCATGTCCCTTCATAACAACAGGGTTCTCAGAATGATGTGCAGTGTCAGTTTTCTGCCACATATGAGCGTTTAGCATGTAAGCTAAATTAACTCCAGAACTGTATTTTATTAAAGTACATCAGGCTTAAGGAGAAAGTACTCTTCAGATTTCAAGTTATAAAGCATTATAGAAACTTTGGCTAATTTTCCTTACACTAAAGTTAAGTGAAAGGAAAATTAGCCCTTATTTGACGGAATTTTATTATGCAGTCAAATAAAATGCATAATACATTGCAGTTGTAGTAAAAATGTGAAAATGTTTAAGAATACAACTGTAAGATATTGTATAAGGCTGACTTAAGCTTTAGACCAGCAGGCAAAGTGTTATTTTAAATTTGGCTTCTTAGATCTTAAATCTCTGCTCACACTGATAACTATGAACTCAACAGCTGAAGGTACTTCAAGATGTTCTTTCTATGCCGACTTATTTACTGATGACAAATACAAACTGTCCTGTGTTGTCACTCAGACAAAGTATTCTTTGTCTGCCATAAAATGTGTTGCAGAATATAGATTGTTAAAGTACTGGACATATCCCTTTCTATATAACTAATTAGTGCGGACAGATGAGTTGTTTACCTTTGTTGCTTGGATGCTTACGACTCCATATGAAAGCTCATTGGGTCTTGATATTAATGCTTCTCTGTCAGAAAGATGACATAAAGAGAAAGTTTTTTTTAATGGGTTGAATTATTATTATTTTGTTTGTTTCAGGCAGAAAAAAACTGTTGAGCTTAATTCTGTGATATGACACTAACTCTTCTTCTTCATCCGTGGCAAAGAGATTCACCCGGAAACCAGTGTCTGCGCTTCCTGGTTTCTGGACTTCTAGACCTCCCATTAATCTGGCCAACAGATTCAGTTCCTCTTTGGCCAGAGGGTTTGGGGCGGCATTGACCTGTAGACACACAATAGCTTTCTCAATTCAGCATACCTCTTGTTGATAGTAAGCACAGCACATGAAAACTTTCAACCACATGATGTATGTACTCTAAACATTGCATAGAGACAACATCTACCACAAGTTATTTAAACTATTTCAGTGTTAACAAAAATCAACATTTAACCTTTGTGTGCTGAGCAGAACTTTTAGATGTGCCAGACATGTGTGTTTCAACAGGGCGACTTACACTGTACCTGAACAAAAACAAGAAAATGATAGTATTTACGCACAAGTCCATGTTAGTTTACAGCAGAGCACGCAAGTGTAAAACAACTCCCAAATTTTTTATTTCCAAAAGCAGAAAATGTCCCAACTAAACTTTCATTTAAAATAAATTTGTACATTTAATTGATCAAATTTTTAAGAGACTTGGTTTAGAAATAAATGTATCAACAGAATGTAGATAAGGTTTAAACAAGTAAAATCACACTATGGAAATAAGCATCATTAAAAAAAAACTGTTCATACTTGAACTGCTTCCAAAACAACCAGAGAGAAAATCTCAAGGAAAACTGGAAATTAGTTTCAGTCAGGAGGCTCTAAATTTTAAGTAATTATTTTCACCTGCAATACAGCTCAATGTTTCTTCTCCATCATTAACTTGAATATAAGGGATCTTACATGTTTGTCCCAAGCTTTGTGACTCTATTGCCAAACATTTCAAAAGATCCTTCCCGTAATGCAGAACTATAGTTCCCTCCGTTATTGAACTGTAATCTGGTCAACTCTTCGCCAGAACAGCTAAAAATCCTGAAAATAAGATAGAAAACATATCAACATTAGCAAGAAGGCCTTTAGTTATATATATATATATATGTGTGTGTGTGTGTGTGTGTGTGTGTGTTTCTTCCTCTGACAAAATCAAAAGTAGCTTTTGATTTTACATGTCAAAATTATAAGAGTACTTAACATTAATAACTCACAATAACAGTCCTTCAGAAAATTGACCCAAAACAATAATGCTAGATATGCATATGGAGAATTACCAGTGGATAACAGTGTTTAGTTAATAAAGTCCACATTCGAACCCAAGGAACACAAAGATAAGACAAAAGTACTTAAGCACCTAATCATTCCAGGAATTTGGGTCCCACGAGGCACAGGGCCATTAGTAGGAAGCACAAAGCGGCCATTTGAGTTCTGCACTTTGTCCTTTAGGAAAATAGACACCTGGCAAAAAACACAGCAGCAGAACATGCTGGCGAAAATGACTCAAAAATCACACTGAAGAAGTGTCTAAGATTTAGGAAACATGAACAAAGAATTACCCTAATATGCATGTCTTGGAAGAAAATGAGAAGGGTTTGTCTCATCAGTTGGAATTCACCATTAGACAAGGGCGTATACATCTGAAAAGAAAAGAATACATGCAATCATTTTTGAAGAATAGCTAAAAAATATACAAAATACAAATATTTGTCAAACATAGAGGTTTTTCAACTCTTCAGATAAATTTTAAATGACACTGAGATTGGGCTTGGAACATCCGCAGCAAAAAACCCATAAAACCGGATGATGCTTTCCCTTTGCTGTAAAGCAGGCTTGCCATTCTCAGCCCTTAAAGCTCCTCTATTTCCACCAAATGTAATATACTGCTCAAAAAAATAAAGGGAACATTTCACTTTAATTTTGTGTGTGGCTCCAAATCCAGGCCTCCATTGGTTAATAAATTTGATTTCCATTGATGATTTGTGTGTGATTTTGTTGTCAGCCCATTCAACTTTGTACAGAACAAAGTATTCAATGAGAATATTTCATTCATTCAGATTTAGGATGTGTTATTTGAGTGTTCCCTTTATTTTTTTGACCAGTGTAGTTGTTACTATGGACAAATTTCAGTTTAAAAAGACATCTGAAGAAGTGTCTAATTAATTAAGTATTTGTTCCCAAGTTCACTTGCAAACTGCAATCCAGTTTTTTATTTTGGTTTTGGAGTAATAGCTAAGACAGTGACAAGAAAGTTATGTGTCTTTTCATACAAAAACATTTGCTTTTAACTGTACATATTTGTATGTATATATTTTTCCATTTAAAAAATCTAGATGCTTGTTTTAACAACATAAACATATGCACAACACATAAATCTCCAGTTCACAGCTAAAATCTCTTTCTTGTGCTTTAAATTAAAAGGCCAAAACAGAAAGCCCTTTTTGTTAGTATGGTATCTTTTTTGCATTTAATTATGTCGTATAGCCATTATTCTACTATAAAGCTGTTTAATAAATTATGCTTTCTAATCCTTGAAGGACCACATTGTGTTAGCCATATAACTGCATTGCAGTGAACCTTAATGCATGACAAGCTCTGTGAGATTAACTCCAGTTCATGCTAAACAGCTAAATCTGCTGGCCAGTAGAGCATATCCAGTACTTTATCTCCTGTTATATCTTTTTGTAATAATAATTAATACACCATTTGTGGCACACTCATCTCCTGTACCTCTATGAGCTGCTGGTAAGTTTCGTCGACCTGGCTCAAAATGCTAGGAGTATCTTTCACAAAGTCTTTGATCGCATCCATGTGGTTTAAGGAGACAAGCAGGATGTCCTTTGGTCGGGGACAGAGAAGAACCTGGTATTTGAAAGCCATTGTCATCAGGTCATAGAGCTGTGGAGGAGGACACACAGGACAACGTCACTGTCTCCTTGAAAAAAAAATCTGTTGTTGCATAATAAACAGCAGGGGGAGCCACATATTAGTCGTGTGATTCAGTCTAGTGCCAATAAAATACAAATACAACAGTAGTACTCTAGCATAAACGTCTGACTGGAGTTTTAATCTGAAGATGATGTGATGCATACTGAGCCTTGGAAAAGTATTCACACTCCCTGAACTTTTTCATATTGCAACCATAAAGTTAAATGGAATTTCACTCGGTTTTTAGGTGAATTTAGAAGAAAATTATAAAATTTGAAAAATATATTACAAATAAGCAGCTATAAAGTAAGCCAAACCCCATGTCCTGCTTTTCTGTCCCTGATGGAAAACAAAACATTCCACCACATGATGCTGCCACCACCATGTTTCATATCCATGAAGATGCTTTGTAGTGCAGTTTTTGGTTCCCAGAACACATAGCATTTAGCATTAGGACCAAAACATTTAGCTTTGGCATCATGTGACCAGAGCGAATGCTTCAATATGTTTTATGCGTTCCTAAGAAGCTTCTGGGTTCTTTTTGCTCTCTTCCTCCCACTCATTCATCAAGGCCAGATTCATAGAGTGGGAGACAAGCAGTCATAGTGGAAAATGTCAACATATTCTCCCACTTAAGCAGCAGCTCCCTGCAGCTCCTGCATAGATACAAAAGGCCTCTTGGCTGCTCCTTTAATTAACACATTCCTCATTTGGCTTCTCGATTTAGGTGGGCAGTTATGTCTTGGTGGGTTTGCAGTTACGACATTCTTTTTCCATTTCAGATGATGCATTAAAATCCCAAAATTTAAACAATCCACTATGTGTGAAATGCTTAAATATTTTGATATTGTTTTGAAACCTAACCTCAACTCAAACTTCTCAACTTTTGCTGACCTGTGTGATGCTTTCCTTTGTCACCATGATGCTGTTTGCTCACCGATTTTCTCTAACAAACCTCTACAGGCCTCAACAGCTGTAATTATTTGGAGAATAACTTACACTAACAAACTTATGATGCCTTTGCAGAACAGATGTTAGTAACCTGAGAATCTAAAGGACTTAAGAGTAAAGGGGTTTGAATATTAATGCACACCAGACCTTTTAGATTTTAAGCTGCAAAACATCTCTCATAAGCCTGGAAACCATTAATCATTTTACTTCCAAATCAAGATCATGATCTACTTCAATTTGATTTATCATATAAGTTCACAATAAAATGTATTGAAGTTTGTAGATGTAAAGTAAAAACAAGCAGGAAGGTTCCGGGTGCATTAGTATTAGGCACTACATGTTGTCATTGTAAATTAGATTAATATGATTAATTTCAAGGTCATGAGTGAATAAACATAACCGTACAGGGAAGTATTACCTTGTCCATGCTAGCTTGATTGAGTCTCATTATAGATGCATGGGCCAGCCTGTCGAACACAGTTCGTAGAGCCTTCTTGGAATAAAGCTCCTGTGGCTTAAAAAGCTCTTCCAGAAACTTTTTGTTGAACATGGTGGTGATGATGTCATTCATAACTGATCAAGCAAAGAAATACAACAGAAAGTTCAAACACTATAAACACATTTTGGAGAGAACTTTCAACAGTGGAAGCTGAGAAGCAGGCATTTTTGCACGCTAAGCTAAAGGTTGGTCAATATGATTTTATCCAGCAGGACCTAAGAAAGCAGCAGCAGTATAATAATTATGTTTGATAGGCGGTATCACATATGTATGTTGCTACGTTGTGTTTGATTTTAGCTCGTTTTCCCCCTCAGAGCCCTGCATGGCCTGGTGTTGAGGTTAATCTGCTGGATTGTCCACTATTAGGAAAACTATCTAAAAATTTCCGTTAGTAAAAGACGCAACATTTTTCTATGATGATCAATTAATCAAATGCATAATAAGGAGCACTGGGTTGGTGCTTTCTGTACAAGATCACATAAAAAAGCTAGAGTGTACCCAATTTCTCCAATAACTTCCTCTTTTCACCAGTGAGTGAAGAACACTAATCTAATGTGACATTAACAATTTTATCAAACAGCTCTGTATTTAACAACCATACAGCAGCACAATCAAACTAAACGATCCAAATCGAATTTTATTTTATTTTTTTTAAATGTACATAAACACTTGCTAAAAATTGGTCAAGTTTAGGTCATTAATCGGTATCCAGGTAAGTGTAAAAAGTTAAAGTATCAAAATAGCTTAATTTTTTTCAAATCGTATAATGCAGTGGCTTGAAGTGCTTTTAATGACATATCACAGAAGGTGCTAGAATAACAAACGCTGACTTCATGGAGCATTAGGTAAAGGAGTGAAAAACCTCCACTATGCTGGTAAGCTGGAAACAAAAGCATCCAATTGTCTTCCCTCTCTATTGTGACTGATCATGAAAAGCGCAGACGTTTATAGGGTGAAACTGAATCAGCAGCCCCATCACACTTAATGCAGTAAAGCTGTTTTGAAACATTTGGTGGTGAGTTGCAATCTGTTACGCACTTGACAGCAGGCCGCCTGCCTGAGCAGATGATACTATATCTGCTTGTTAAACAGATAACAAGCAAACTTCTGTTACTACATGAAGAGATGAAAAAAGGTAGAATTTTCTGTGCAGTAAGCACTAATGATAACTAAATTCAGTCAATGTCTAGATCTATATATTTACTTAAAGTTATGGATGCAAAAAAAAAAATCGAAATGATGATTGAAATAGGATTTCAACAACTGTATCGATGTTATATTGACATTAGTAGGAATAACTGTTGTTATGTTAGATGATTTATGAATTTATCAAAAGCAATTAACACTCTGAATGCTAACATACACTAATTATACTTTGGTTATATGTGTATGTACATATAACTGATGTATAATTGTAAATATCACCATATTGTATTCTGCACATTTCCTACATTGTTTGCACTGTTGGAGCTGACGTTAATCTCATTGTTCAAGTCTACAGTGATCAATTCTATTCTATTAAACAGTTTAGTTTTGTGTAAATATTTAGATACTGTGGGATTATTAATCAAGGTCTTCATGAGAATCTGATATGAACCCTCGCCTTGTCCTGCTGAAAACAAAGATAGACACAACCACCATGACATCCGCAGAAAGCAAAAGGAGTAGTTTTTGGATTAAATAAATACATTGTTATATGTAGTAAATTGGAATATAAAAGTCAACATGGAACTTTGTAACTTATAAGCACTTTAAATTACAGTAATAGGATAAAACACGTATTTTAGCTACACATTGCAAGCTCATATAATGTTAAGTTTGTACCAAGAATGCAATTTGAGTGACTCGGCCACTTATGTGACTAATAATCATTGGGAATTTCTGAAATGAGACAATAATATATTCCTGTAATTTAATTCAAAAACTGAAGCTCTTCTATGGATTCTTTACACACAGTGTGATTTATTTCAAGTGTTTCTTTTTATTGATTTTAATTCTGTTTTTCTGACAATTTTAAACACAACACTATGTAATGAACAAGTTCCCATTTCTGAGTCTAACTACTGAAATAAATAAATTTTTTGATGATATTTTGATTTATCATGATGCACATTTATTGTTTGACATATCCTGTAGTTTAAACAGCGCATAAAGTCCAGCTAGGCCAAAGCAGAGCAGAGCATCTAATGCAGAAGTGCATGTTTACACTGAATACCTCTCTTTCTGTCTTCCTCTATCCAGGCAGGTACAGTGGAAACTTTATGAATCAAGAGAAAATGCATTAAAAAAACTTTATGATTTTAAAAATATAATTTAATTTATCTCTAATGAAGTATAATTTTGCTGACGTTATGTAACAACATTTAGTTATAGCCAACAGAAGACAGTAAAATCTGTTCTGAACCCCCAGTTTTTAAAAGTTACTCTAAGGGGGAGCAAACTAATCCAACTATTTGATCCTATAACGTTAACTGCTCACTGTCTGATAATCAATAGATATATTTTTGTATCACCTCAATTTAAAGGCACACTGACCATTTGATGAACAGGCAAATGACCTCCTCTTATTGCATCATTTGTTTTTTTTTTTTTTTTTTTTTGGAGAACAGTGACATTTGTGTTGTTAGCTGAATAGCTGCTAAGCTCGCTACCTTTCTTAGCTTTGTCAGCGGGTATATTCTGAGCTCGAAGCCGCTGGTCCAGGATGTACAGCATTTCTCCGCCGAGGTTGATAAAGAGCAGCGGTAGAGTCCTCGTAGACATGTCTGAATTTGACGACTTGAATCTCCCTATCAAGCTAATTGCAAGACACCTCTAACTAGTTGCTATGAAGGGGTCTGTGTGTTTGGTAAAGCCGCTTCTGGTTGCCAGGCCACGAACAAAAGAGCCAATCACAGAGCAGTGACGAAAGCGCGTATGTGTAAGACCCTCGTTGAACTAAGAGGAGGGGGGAGGGGGGGGGTATATATTTTTGATGCAACTTTAATGGGAAAGAAAAGTTAGCACACCTTTTGTTTATAGTAAAAGTAATTATGATAGTACGAAATAATGTAAATTAATTTACTTATGGGGCTTTCCGAAAATATAAAATAAACTCAACTGAATGCGTTTCCAAAAATTAAATACAGACACGTTACATTACAAACTACATACGATGTATTTTTATCTCATCATCCAAGTACTGAACATTATATAATTGTGTCGTACATAGAAAACCTCACAAATAAAAGTCTGTAAAGCGAGGCATTTGTTTCTATAAAGACCTCTTTACTCTTAAATTTCTAAACAAAATCCTGTGAAGCCAATTGCTTCCAGGTCTCGCCTAATCATTAAACAGAGCCCATCTGTGTGCTATTTAATCTCAGTATGAATACAACTTCTCTCTGAAAGCCTCGAGGTTTATGAGAGAACATCTGTGAACAAGCAGCACAATAAAGACCAAAAACTGCACCAGATATTTCAATGATAGGCTTGTAAAGGAGTTTACATCAGGGTTGGGTTTTAAACAATGTCTCAAGCTTTGAATGCCTCACAGTGCATTTCTACTGGTAACTCCTAAATTCCTGCAATGACCTTCAGCTCAGATGGGAAAATCTGTAGACATGACTAAACTTTGCCAGGCATTCAAACCTGGTAAAAATAAAAGCCGTTGTTAACACAAATAAATTACACCATGAGGACATGGCATATGAAAACCTAATAAAGCCAGAACTAAAGTATTGTCTGCATTAAAGCACATTCGTGTGCAGAGGTCGGTGCTAGTTACATTTGAGTAGCTTTTAGAAACAAAAAAAAATCTTCTAGGAATAATTGTATTGGAGCAGACTTTTTACTTTTACTTCAGTTCATCTGCTAAACTTGTACCATTTGGAGTAGGATTGCCACCTTTCAGAAATTAAAATAAAGGACCAGTCCCTATATGTGTAAAGGTGAACCCCCACTTAAAAATGTGTAAAGTATTTCAAACTTGGATAGTTTGAAGTACTCCAAAAATGTAATTGTCCTTTGATAGTAATTAAGTTATTTTCTTACTTTGTTAAACTGAATAAACCAAAGGGGGTACGTGTCAAACTATAAGTGTTCCTTTTTCTTAGATCCTAAAATAGCCGACATTAGCTGTAATGTGTAATTATGCACTGATTCAACAAAACACAGTCTGAGTGGGGTATTTATGGACTCATCATTTCAACTATGCTTTTCAAATTTTATCTGGTCATTTTGACATATTTAAATGAGTTTTATGATTCTGAGACTAAAAAGCAAAAAAGAAGGACATCTGTAAGGGAGAAACACATTTTTATCCAATTCTGTATATAATTAAATATTAATTGAATTGTTGTGCAACTATAGCTTGGAGATCACAAAATGTGATTAAAATAATCATGTGTGTGAATAGAGAATACAATAAAATGACCAAAGCAAGAGATAGATCTATACAGATACTTACTTTGTCAATTTCCATGGTCTATGTTTCATCTTATGGTTGTAAAACACCATAAAAAGAATGATCTAAAACCTTCTTTAAACAAGCAGTTTCATCGTCAGACATCAACAAATCACCCTAACTGAACCCAAGTCTATTGACAGGCTGCAGATGATTTAGGTGACAGTGTGCTGCATTCTAATCATGATTTCAGATCTGTGGTCCACACACTAACAAACAGAGACAAACTTTATCTTTATCAACACTCTGCAAGAGAAAGGTTTACAAGGAATTAAAAGTAAATACAAACAAGTTCATGTTGCCTTTAAAATGTAAAACATTAAAACACAGAATTGATTATTGTATTCAGTGTTGTTATCAAGTCAAATTAAGCTGCCCATATGTATTTCAGAACAGGGTATGGAAATTCCTGATATAGAATTACTAAAGGAGAAACAATATCATTGTCCAGCTCATTAAGCCTTCTTCCTTGTGGTTGTATATTAAGGGATTAAGTAGCTTCATTTGACATTTTGGAAGCAAATCAGAAATAGAACTCCACATAAGCAGTTTGATTTTTAATAAAATATTCATATACATTGTACATTTTGACTCTTTCTCTAATTTTACACAAACATGACAAGGATGTGAAATGCTTAAATCATTTTAGAGATTAACATATGCCCATAACATGTTTTAGTAAAAGCATGTTATATACAAAAAAATGTTTTTAATGTGAGCAGAATTACACTTATTATACTGAACAATAAGTGCAGGGCTTATGAAATCATCATGTTAATTTGTAACGTCTCCATTCCTGATGCGAATTTCTCGGGCCATCCTGCACAGTTCACAAAGTCCGCAGAAAAAAGTCATGAGGGCGTCGTTGCATACCGTCCCCTATGGTTAAATAAAGACAAGTAAAATTCACAATAGGGAACTTGAATGAAGAAATGCATGCAAGTTAAGTTCTCATAATCTTAGGGAAAGCACAGTATTTCGTTTGTTTGTGAAATCTCTGTCTTTCATAAGATCTAAAGTTTTGCAACAAATCTCCCTAACTTCACATGAGACAGGAATTGATCGATTTTGTACCTGGATGCCATACGTCAGTCTCATATGAGTCCTCATGGCAGTCATGCCTCCTGGCACACAACCCAGGCAGCAGTTTTCACCATACTTGTTTGCAGTGTAGCAACTCAGACCGATTGGACAGAAGCAACCAAAAACACCTGAAAACATATATTGAGACAGTTTGTATATCTTTCTCACTCTTTAAAACCATTTGCATAGGACATAAATAAATGACCCGATTGCACTCACAGATTAAGCAGTCACTAAAGCAGGAACACAAGCCAGTGCTCCACTCGCCAGTCTGGACATTCGTCCCATAGCCTCCTGCACCAGGTTGGTTGGTGACCACTGGGTTTGACATTTGAGCTGCTGGAGAGGAATGTTTTATTTCACCCTGTAAACATGAAGGGTGAAATAAGAGGTGACCATGCATCACAAGACACAACATCCTTATGAAACATTTAAATATCGTCAGAGTTGGGCTATTTGTAGAAAACTGTTCCAGTTAAGCATTTTACTACTCAATAAAATACAGCAAATGTTAGTTATAGGCCATGTGTTTAAGGAATCAGAATTTATTAATCTTTCAGCAAATTAGAGTTGTTCAACTAAGTTTTCACATATTTTCTAAATGCCAAAGAAACTAATCTGTGCAGTGGAGTAGCTCTGACTATTTGAGCAAAGAAATAATTTGCTTTTTCCACAATTATACAGTTAAGCTAATTTTTCTTATGTTGACATAGGCTTACCGTACAGTTTCAGGCAATCCTTCTAGAAACACCAGAGTTGTTCTTTTTCTTATGACAGATATGCCCTTAAAATATACGTTGTTGTATATTTTATGTTCAGTAGTTCCAGAAGAACGCATAACCTTAACCCTGGTTTACGTAGCTATGCTTTTGTAACCAGACACGTAAATGTGACCATAATTAGGAGGTACAACCACGAGGAAGTGAGAGAAAAAAAAGTATATAGTTACATTAAATTAAATATGAAAGTTTTAGTCTGCAAACAAAAATGTCCCAAATTGATTTGCAAGTCCCAGAATAAATAGTTTAATCAAATCACTAGAGAATGATTAAGTTAATTTGCTGACAGAGAGAGCAAACATGTCACTTACCAGAAGTCTGAACTCCGTTTGATCAAACTGACAAGCTTCACACCACACAGGAAACTGTGACGATCATGGGCTGTGAAACGCTGGTTTGCCAACAAGCTGCTGTTTTCTGAGGATGACAAAGATCTGCGGGGAATTGCAAACTAGGACAGTTAACGTCAACTGATGCTTTTCTAAGGCTTTTGCGGCTCACTAGAAGATGAGCTCAGTTAAGACAATAATTTTAAAAGCTTTTTTCCCCCCATAAAAGCACCATTCAGTAAATTAATGCACTTGTGAGAACTGTCGAGAGAACACAGTTTAGATACAGAGATGTTAGTGAGACATACAGATCTTTTTCAGTGGGGGGAGAGTCTATAACTGGGGCGGTGACTTTGAGTAGGCCTGTCTTCCTGCTTTAACATACCTGAGGACAGCTGAGGCAAGTATTTGTTTTGGTTTCAGTCGGTGTTTGATGAGGAACGCAATACAATCGGCGACATGCACTTACCTGCAGGGGTGCAGGAGGGAGGGGATGCATTTCGGTTTTTAATTCCTTTTTTTTTTTTAATAGAGGAACCAAACACTGTTTATCACACATAAGGTGTTCAAATGGCCTCATTTGTAAGGATTCTGTCAAATGAGGGTAGGGCTAATAACTCACATGTCTTATTTCCCCCATTAGTTTCCTAATTAGCCCTGTTAGTGTGACTGTTCCAACTTCAAATTATGCCTGTTACTTTCAACAATGTTCAGAACTGAAGAAGCCTTTTGGATAAGAGTTGAAACGTCTTTAAGAAATTAGAAAAGTAGCACAGTTGCCCATTACTTAAGGATGTAGGATTTACAAGGGGACAGCAGCAGGAGGCAAGCGGAGGTTACAAGCTTTTGGTCTTATATTACATAAATCTTTTTTATTACACTGTTGAAAGCCAGCGGACAGAATCACTGTGATATTATTGTACAGTTATCTGGATGCCATGAGATTCAGGCACATAAAATGATTTTAAAACACTTTTTTTGGCTTATTTTAGGCTTTCAATGCACGAAATACCCTGTAAATTGTATTGACTCCAAATCAAATGGCGAGTTTTATTCAAGAGAACTCAGTTGTTGTTCATGGTCTAAATACAGTAAATTCTTCTATGACTGTAGACAGATTATGGATTAGAATGAATTTATTTTTGCTGACTGGGAGAAGAAAAAAAAAGACTGAGATAGATTACTTGTGCCAAAAAAGTAATTTATGCTCTGTGAAAATAGGAAGAAAGGATTTCCCCTGACCCACCAAAAACAGTCTCTCTTATAAAAACCATATTGTCACACCAATATTTGTCTGATGTGACAAATATTGTCTTCACATAATGTTTGACATAACTGTAGTGAAGTTACACCCTCAGAATTACCAACTGATTATTAGAAGAAACATGAGACCGTACACTGCATGGCTCTAATATGACGTAGTCTGAAGGTATTCATTGGAGGAAACCGAAGGCTCATGCATGTGGGCAAAAATTGTAACGTCATATCTGAATGTAACTGGATTTTTTTTTATTTACTTTTTTGTCACAAAGGTTCATTCTCCATTCTTGTCAATTAACACCTTTTTATAATTCAATGCACATTTACTGCAGCTTTTCGTGTTTTTAAATTTTTTTGCAGAAAAAAGATTGATGGAAAAACCTATAAGTCATTTCTGTTGCTAGGATGAAGTTACTTGGATTTAGGGAGCCCTACTCAGTCCTATCCCTCTGTCCAGCCATGTGGAAAGCACACATGCGCTTTAGACGGCAATTTTTTTTTTTCCTGCATGATAGCAATGCGCTTCCGTAATAACGAGATAGCGATCTAATTTTTTTTTTTCCTGCATGATAGCAATGCGCTTCCGTACTGACTCTCATGATGCCTGCACGTCTGTATCCCTGGCAACACCCCCTTCCCGACTGCCCCAACATAGTTCTGACCAAATTGAGAAGTCACAGTGCCAAACTCACTGACACCCCATGTTTGTTTTGTTATATTTATCACTCAACATGTCTCTTCTAAAATCTCGGCTAATTTATATACTTCAACAGCTTTTTCAGCAGTTTAGCTCTCCTATTCATTCGACAAACTTCATACAGTAAATGTAACTCTTCTAGTTTTTGTTGGGAATGTTGCAGACTGCCTTTACAGAAAGCTTCTTGTGTTTTTCACAAATTACATGTACTTTATTTGCCTAACCGAAAAACAGCTGGTGAGTGCGAGTGCTTAGTCATTAGCTTTAGTTAGTAATGTGGATACGTGCAAAAGATAATGTTTCATTATAAATCACTAGACTTTAA
>NW_015112924.1:31753-38815 GCF_001443285.1 Poecilia latipinna
TTTCAAATTTCATTTCATTTCAAAAATGGAGGGAAACAGATAATGAAAAGCTGTATCTTCTGCACAAGGAAGTGTCAAAATTATTTGGATTTAAAACATTGCATAAAACAGACTTTATACTGGGAAATCGGTTGACATAGAATGACAGAGTGAAATATTGTTGACTGAGCTAAAACTGCATGATTGAAAGCTTAGATAGAAGGCATAATCTGCAGGCGGGGGTTTTCTTGTTAAATTGAACCCCACTTTGTTTTCTCAGAATTTCAATTTTTTTTAGTAATCTAGATTCTCTGTCTTTTTGTCTAAACCAAAATCACCCTCTGGTGTTATGAGTTGCACATGCCAAAACAAAGACTTCTTTGAAATTTTATTTCCAAAAAGCTGACAATGTAAGACAGATAAAAGAACATTAGGTTGGAAACACAGAAGATGGAACGTGAAAGTCTGAGATGAAACAATCAAACATAAGCCCCAAGTATTGAGAGCAGCCAGCTGTACAGATTAGTTTGTTTCATTATGTTTGGGCTTCTGGTGCCTTGGCTTCCTTTGTCTCTGTGGTGGATATTTGCTGCTTCATCTTCTGCTCTGCTTTTTGCTTCTGCACCGCCTTGAAAACCTGAGAAAAAAAAAACAAACAAAAAAAAAAACACAGGACAAGCGTTGCTTTGGGTGTGAAAAAAACATTGATGCTGTGCTGTGAAGCAATGCAATCATTAATAAATTATTACAAAAACAAAGAACAGTGGAATACATAAGAAAAAATCTCAATGTCCTCAAAAAATTGGGTTTATTTGATTATTACCTTAATACAAAACTCTTTCTTGGCCAGCCAGCGGCGAGTTGCCCGTCTGTAGTATTCTGGAGGGAAGGTGTAGACAATGCCGAGCTGCTCACACACTCTCTCAAAGGTGTCAAAACGAACCAGCCTGAGGTTTTTTAGAAGCTTTTTCCTGCGATCTATGGCCATTAGCATGCGCCTCTTGTTAGCTTTGTCCTAGCATGAAACAACATATTAAAACAAACCATAAGTACCATCTAAAAAACTCAAAATGAGACACCTGCTTGCTTTGCTCATAAAAACAAATGCAACTCGTTGATGTCACAGAGATGGTATTTAAATTTGCAACCTCTGTTCTCAGTTTTAATGATTAAAATGTTCTAAGTGTGACGTAAGATGGAAACTTCCGACCGCGGCTGTGCTTGTACACATTTTATTTTATGTGGGCTTAGTACACAGGAAATCCTGTAGCACATATACACTTCACACCAAAGGAAGCTAAAATGAGGTGAAGCTGACACATGAAAGTTCTCAAGACAAGACTCTGAATCATGCCATTTTATTTTCATAAAGAATGCACAAAAAACAGTTTAGCAAACAAGGTGTGACGACTTCATTTCACTCACCTTGTGGTGTTTTTGCAAATGCTCCTGATAGTTTCGAATTCTTGCGGTCAAAACAGCCACTGCGATGAGAAACATCAGAAAGGGAATTCAAACCTGATTTGATTAAGATAAGGTTGTCCTCATCTTTAAATTTCAGTAGAGACATCACATGCAACATTAATGGCTTCTCACCCTGTACTTCGACTGAATTGCGATCGTTCTCATCTCTTTGAACTTTTGCAATCAGTTGTTCCTTTTTCAACTGGAGCTTTTCCTTCTGAGAACATAGATAACACAGCTACAATCATTACTGAATTTAAAATAGGTGGCTATCCCCTTAAGGGGGAAAACGTGCTTTTCTCCAGCGGGGACAGGGAAGCTGGTGAGATGAGTAAAGCTTAATACGGGTCTATTCCAGAGAGTGTTTCAGATCATAAAGAATTCAGTTCCAGGTCAAGCAAAAAAATCAAACTTTAGTTTTGGTTCTTTGATCATAACTTTTGGTTTTCTGCTCATTACAACATCTTTTTAAGGTTTTATTTGCTCTAGTGGCCTTCATTTGATAGTGAATCGACAGGAAAGTGAGTAATGAGAGGTGGAAGACATGTGGCAAGGGTAGGACTCAAACCTGTGACGGCCGCAATGAGGACTATGGCCTCCATATGTGGGCTGTGCTTTACTCCTGCTCCACCACAGCACCCCAATTACAACATCTATTTGGATATATTCAGTTGTGAAATGAATGAGAAAGCCCCTGTTACACTTCACTGAATTACGTCTTATCTGTACAATACCTGCTAATTATTGTGGAAAATGTAATTCTGACCAAATGCTATGTTTTGTTCCTAGATGTCAGACATTAAAACATCTCAGTGCTGCAGTGCGTGTGAAAAAATGACAACAATTTGACGGAAATTGACTTCAATTTTGAAATAAAATGAACTGAAAAGTTGCTATTTATGTCATATTTTTTCTGTGTAGCATCAGGTATTGTTAACTTCTACTGCATGTAAATAAAATATAAGCTTCCATCAGTCCAAGTTTTAAAAACAAAACACACAGTGAAACCATACTGTTATTTTAAACCATGAGTTCTTACATGACTTGCCAGTTCCAGTGAAAGAAGACGTTTGACGAGATCGTCTGTCCTGTAAACACAAATAGAGCCATGTTTAATTAACATAAATTCATTCTGAAACAGAAGTATACAATATTTCTGTTGCAAACGTATTGCAACAAAAATATTGCAAAAGTATCGTCATCCGTTGAACCTTTTCAAATTGTGTGAATAAAAGGTCTGCAACTAAAGTGTGCAATGTATTTTACTGAGACATTATCCAACGGACCAGCACAAAGTACAGAATAACCGTGTAACTGAGCATAACAGCTAAAAGACAATGATTTTAATGTTCTATCTGAAAAGTGTTGCATGCATCTGCATTTAAAACTTAATTACTTGACAGTAAAGGTTAAAGCAAGCCTGTAAATCCCCTAAACCAAATTGTGACTTCAGAAGTTAACCTCAGTACAATGCAAACTCACTATAAATATTAATAAATTTATCAGAGGTCAAATCAGGGTCAGGCTATAAAACAATATCCCACCTTAAAGAGAACTGTTCAGTCCCTTATGTGAAGATGAAACAGAAGAAAACCTTGTAAGTCATAGCTGTCCTCCTACACTAACAGACCAGGTAAAAAGAGCTTCAATCAAAAGAGTAGCAAAGGGGTCTCTCTCTCGTAACTTTAGAGGAGCTGTAGAGATCAAGAGCTCAGGTGGGAGAATCAATCAGTGGAAAAACTATTAGTTGTGTATACTGCTGCCCAATCTGCCTGACCTTGAGCTACTTTAAAAAGCTGAACGAGATCGAAAGGTTCATTGCAACTGCAGCTGGAATCAACATTCAAAACAGGTGGAATCTAATCACTAATAACGTGTTTTTTTAAGGTAATTTGTTGCAACAAATTTTAGTAAGGGGTATCAAAGTAGCAGAGGCTCAATAAAATGTGACAGTATACAAATACACTTCCTGCCTCTTTTATTTATAGTGATACAATGTGTTCAGATATGTGAATACTTTTGCAAGATATATTTTTTTTCCATCTTTAATTGCTCGCAGGGTCGACCGAAATGTTTTGTCTTACGTCTGAGCAAGTGGGACAGGTGCATACTCCATCTTCAGCATTGTTGGAGCAAGATCACTGAGTTGGCTTTCTGGGCCTGGAAGAAACCAATTGCTCACATGAGAAGACTTTCTTTGATCCCAAAATATGCACATTTGGTTCTTAATGCACACCTGTCGTCTTTCGCTTTGCAACCCGGGCATAATGTCTCACAGGTGGTGGGACTGCAAAGACTCCTGAAACCAAAAGACAAAGAAAAAAGCTCAAGGAATCTAAAATTGTGAGGACTGGGAGATTTTAGATTTTTATTGTGAACACAAGAAATGCAAAATTCTCATGCAGGAAGAAGCATGTGTCTACAAACAAAACAGCCGTTGTGTGACCTCGCAGTTTCAAACTGTTTCACCTTGACAAAACAAAACACCTTAAGCATTTTCTTGTTGAAGCATTAAGAACAAGATTTCTTTTTTTGTATAATAAAGGATGACGATGAAGAAACTGGTCAACGTGAAAATAATTGCGCAACTGCCTGATGATTTTTTTTTTTTCAAAATATAACCAAGATAAGCAACATAACACGTCTATCCTGCATGTCAGATAGCACAGCTTCGCATACAACTGATAGTGATGAGATTGTGGTTTTCTATATCACAACCATCAATGAAGTGGCTTCCTGAAATTCTGATTAGTTTTCATTAGAAATGCAACCACATGTGCAATTGATTCTCAGGTTCCGTTTCTATGTCATGCAGAAAAAACCTAGCTTTACAAAGCATCAGCTCAGTGTATAAAAATGCATACACTTATTGAATTTCTACTTAAGGGAGGAAAACAATTTATCATTTTGCCTGTGGTCCATAACACAAAATCCTAACACTCATTAAATTTTGCAGCTGTAACATGCACAAAAGTGAAAAAGTCCACATAGTACTTTTGTCAGATTGCATATGATGATGATAAGGCAGATTAAAAGGGGGAAATGAAGGCAAAGCTTCTCTAGATGGTACAGATATGATAATGATGAAAGACGTTGCAGTGAGAAGTTGGATAAAGAATTGCAGTGGAGATGGCATACGTTGTTAGTCAGGCCTTATGAAAACTTTTCAAAAAATGGCATAAAAATGTTACTTTCTTTCTGTCCACATAGCATCTTTGTCTCCATGATCAAGTTTTTCCTAAATAATCTATCCTTAGGATATTAGGGAAAATGTATCCATAACATTATTATTAACATATGTGTCTTTTCTTATTGTGTGGAGACACTAAGTGCTTGAAAAGAAGTCTGCTGGATGGAGATTATTAAGGTTTTATGATGGTAAAAGTTTTGCTTCTATCAATGGCTGTGAACTGGACAGATAACGTAAAACAAATTATGTTTTTTTTTTTTTTAACTTGGGCATTTGTTTTTAGACTTGATATCCAGCTTTATTTATGACTGTAGTTATGTCTAAAATAAAATCATTTTAAATTGTGACCCAAGTTGTTGTTTTGTTGTTAGAACAGCTGGTAAAGTAGTCAGGCTACATGCTTAGGTAACAACCCTTAATTCAGGATTGTAAAAGGTGCCGTTCCATTAATTACCACAATAGTAATTGGAACACTTTCTTTGGTCTGTAATTTAAAGAACTTTACATTGTTCGGTATTTTTTTTTGCAAATTTACTCATTTAAATTTGAAACAAGAACTTGTTAAAACCTTGTTTGGTACCAGTAACTGAGCCCTTCTTAGCTGTAAATGTCTCAGTCTGCGACAATATAGATTGTTAATAGTTTGAAAGTAATTTATGAAACCTTCCCAGACCCATAACAAGCATGTGTGGCATTTTTAAGACCACTGCTGGTGTCTTTCCACCCTGGCATTGTGTTAGCACACGAGCAAACTTCCAAAACTCTGTATTTAATAAAGGTGACCAAATTTTCTCTTTACCAGTTTATCAAGTGCATGATAAGTGGCACCTTGCTGCAACTTTCCCTTCTAAATCCTACAGAGGTAGGTGGGGTGTACTTACTTTTCCACATACAGAACGTTTTCTATTCTACTTCAGCTGTGCTTGTGTACACTTGAGGTCAGATTCAAGTGATATTAGAACCTGCAAAGATCAGATTATTTGACTTTGAGATGGGAAGGTTAAATATCAAGAGCTTGAAAGGGGGTGCACATTCTTTTTTATAATATGTAAACATTTCGTAAAATAATTATATTGTTCGGTCTGAATAAGAAGAACAAAGTACCAAGCATTCCTGGGCAAACAAACATAATTAAAGCAATATACTCTGTAAACAAATATCTCAAAATCTAAAAAGGTGACATACGTCAATTCGTCAACAGCGCCGACTGCTGGTGACGGTACAAATGACAGCAAGGCTCTATCCGCAGTTTTCTAACATTTACGGTGGATATTGAAGGAGAGTTTACTTCGTCTGGGTTTTAATTTATTTTACCCACCTTTGCTAACTTCAGGTCCTGATAATAGAGCCGAAGCGCAGCAGCTCCAAGGTCTGACCGACACCGTGGGGAACAGAGCGGAACTTTCACACAAAACACCCACAGAGGACTTCAGAATGGTCCGCAGGCCAAAACTGGAAAACATGATTTAGATTATAGATAAATACACATAAAATAACTCCGCTGAAAATGTTTGAAGTGTGACATGTAATCACACTCGACCGCTACAAGAGGTCCGCCATTTTAGATAGACTCTACTAGCGGAGTGTGAGAAAAGGATTGGACAAGTAGGCTGAACTAACAATCCCAGATAACATCGATAGGATTACCTTCACTTTAAAATACATGGGGAAAAAAGGTTAAAATATTGTTTTTGTTTTATTAGCAATGTTAATTTATTACGGAAGTGCATTGCTATCAATGTGCTTCCGTAAATGTTTCTCAAGAAACAACAAAAAAATATTTAAAACAAAAAACAAAAACTCCATCTGATGGAGTTGACAGAGCATGACGGAGTTGACGCAGAACTGAAGGTGGTGACGAACTAGTGAGTAAAAAGAAATACTTGATACATGTGAAGTAATGCAATTTATGTAAAATGTATTAAAATGAATTAATTGCACATTTAAGTGAGATTTGTCAACAATTTCACTGAAAGAGTCACAAAAACTCTGACGGAGTTGACAAAAAGCCAAACTACCTCAATTTATATGATGTTATTCTGAAGGAGGCCATATTGTAGCTCATCAGGTCCATGAAATCTTTACAGTATACCAAAATTAAGCTTTTATTTCACAAAATTTCATCAAAGTTTTGTAAATTGTCAGTTATGGAGTTGACACATCATGGTTGTGACGAGCAACTTAGGAATAAAAAGAAGAAAAAACTTAAGAATAACATAAGCTAACCAGAGCTAACTAGCCCTCTTGCCAAAGGAAGAGAAAGGGAGAGGTCATGGGGTCCTCAGAAGTTCTGGTGCCCCCAATAATGCCTGATTTTTTTTTTTTTACATTCTTTTCATTTCTGACGGTGTTGACAAAAACTACACTCTTAGAAATGGCTTCCAGCAGTAACATACTGTTATTCCAAAATACGGTAGGACATTGTCAAT
>NW_015112924.1:41511-77117 GCF_001443285.1 Poecilia latipinna
CAATTTCACTAAAAGACTCAGAAAAACTCTGATGAAGTTGACATCTGACGGAGTTGGGGAAAAAACCAAACTACCTCAATTTATATGATGTTATTCTGAAGGAGGCCATATTGTAGCTCGTCAGGTCCATGAAATCTTTACAGTTTACCAAAATTAAGCTTTTACTTCACAACATTTCATCAAAGTTTTGTAAATTGTCAGTTATGGAGTTGACACATCATTGTTGTGACAAGCAACTTAGTAATAAAACAGAAGAAAAAACTAAAGAATAACTTAAGCTAACCAGAGCTAACTAGCGCTCTTAGCAAAGGAAAAGACGACGTCATGGGGTCCTCAGAAGTTCTGGTGCCCCCAATAATGCCTGATTTTTTTACATTCTTTTTATGTCTGACGGTGTTGACAAAAACTAGGGACAAATTTCAATGGAGTTGGAAAATATATAAAAATTATTTTTAATTCAATTTATTGATACTTTTATAATTATTTATATGACTACTTATAGCTACTTAATTGTCATAATATATAATTTTAGTATTTCTTTAATTGTTTTAAACTATTATAATGTATTGAGTTCTGCTCCTGGACAAGGGAATTTACAGGCATCATCCACCGACTACAATGTTTAAAATAAAAAAAAGCAAACACAAGGAAAATATACATTGTTGTGCTCACATGACCCAGGTTAGTTTAGTCAGATATTTGAAAAAATTATATTTTGTGCAAATTTTATTCAAATTTTGTGCTTTATCCATAGGACCTGTTTTGTCCCTATTCTCAAGAATCACTGCCCTGTATTTTTTGTGTTCTTACTCCCTTCCTTGTGACTTTCTTGTATCTTTCCTTCTTTATGTTCTTCATTTTTTGTCCAACATAAACATGGTAAAAGCAAAGACCATAAGGTGATTTTACCAAGTACACACTTAAAATTTAGGCTTCTAATTTGTTAAATTACATGTACCATTTTTCTTCCGTGCAATGAGGCACTGCCACAGAAAATCCTATTAAAATGCATTGCTCTTTAGTTCTTAGCACAAGAAATGCAAAAGTTGTGTATACTTTAGCAAGGTATTGCTTAGGTTTAGTACCTTTAACAATTTACTAAGAAATAATTAACTTACAGTCATCTGTAAGTGCTACTCTGCTCTAATTGTTTACTTTTGTTTGGACCATGTATGCATAACATCTATTATGCATTAGTCCACGCCTAATGACCACTGGAGGCAGGCACCGGATCCCCTGTTGCCCTTCCTCTGCAAGGTTGGATGGATGAGTAAAACTGTTTGATTAAAAGAATTAGAAAGAACTTGCCGCAGATCTATTTTGGATGGTTGTTATACAACACAGTAATAAAGTAGAAGGTGAAAAAAACATTGCAATTTTCACTTGCACAGGTGAAAGAGGCTATGGAAATCAAAAATAATTTTTTATTTACATATTTATCAGAGTGCAGCACCGTGATCATCCAGCTAAAGAATATAAGAATCTGCCTCTCACATGGGCCATCACAATATAGGCACATCATATATACATTCGTGAAGCTACTTTCTTTGGATTACAGCTGAGTTTAAGCAGTCAGTGAATGAGGTATTCATGTTTTCTCACAATATGCAATATGTATTGAATCTTGAGGTCAACAGTATAGTTTTAGAAAAGATTGTTAGACATTTTAACCTATTGCCAAATCAGCTATTGTTTAAACAACTCCCTAAAAGAACAGAAGCTAATATATATATATATATATATATATATATATAATAAACAGAATTAAGATTTTCTAAAAATATTTTTTTAACTTTGCATAGGAATGTTAATTAGCAATTCCTAATTATTTTTTTTTATTTCCCTGTGGTTAATATATGACATAACAAAAAGGTTTATTTCTATTAGCTTCCATTCAAAATGGTAAGAGAACATTCCATAAAATTGACAGATGTTCAAACATTTGGTGACAAAAATAGCAACAAGTACACAATTATTTGCCTAAACTTGGTCATATTCGTGGTAAAATTTAGATCAAAGTAAACAGCTACAAATAAACAAAGGCTACCTGCACAACGAGAAGACAATTCAGGCGGTAAAAATAAATCTCAATTGTATTACAGAACTGCAACTAAGCCGGGTATCCTGGCATTAACTGGTCTAAAGCAATAATTAAAGAATTCTGTATTTATCTTCACCTGTACACAAAACCTCAAACATTACAGCTTTTGACGGTAGTATCCGTTTTAACTTTTGTGAAATGTAACAAAATTACAACTTAAATCTGTTCATTTAACCTTTAACCACCTCATGAAAAGTAAAACGTATTTAAAAAAGTGTATTTCTATAAATGTAAAAAGCAGCACAGAAACAAAATAATCATGATGAGGTGTAACGCTGGGTAGGTTCATTTACAAAAAAACAAAAAAATTCAAAGCAAGCATACGCCAATGACCAGCAAATTAAATTTAGTCATGTTCACTCTCATTCATGGCCAAGGCACGCAGAAAGGGAAAGTCATCCCAAACAATAGCTGGGCCTTCCTCTCCTTCGGGGATATCATCGTCACATGGCCCAAAGAAACACTGCTCTTTCGACATCCTATCATTTGCAACATTCTGGTAGCATTTTGGAGTGAAAGACTCCTCAGTTTCCAAGAGGGGTTGTGTAGATTCAGAGCGCAGGTAGACATGAGGCTCATCAGGCACTGGGTCGTTGCAAGAGGACAACAGTACAGTTGCATAAGGAACAGACTCGCTGTTTGAGCCAGAGTATGTAGGAATGAACGGTGAGCCACAAATCGACTCGCCAAGATCGCTGGTGTCTTCTGAGCTGTTCAACCAGATATCATCCTCTTCTTTGCTAAGTTTGGTTGGAAGGTCCAGGAAGCTGAGATGGGACAAGCATATTGGATTTGGCTCCTCGTTGTCCCAGGATGGATGGGTGAACTGCAGAGGCAAACAATGAATGTATATGAGAAAGGGACAACACTGACAGCTAAAACTGGAAATATACACTGGATTATTTATCGATTTATATTTTTATCACTACAGTTTTTTTGTTACATAATCTCATCTTACAGTTAGACTTGCATGGATCCTTTGATGTCCATATATTCCAAATAAAGATTTAATTTGTAGGAAAAACGAATAGAAGTCCAAAATGCTTGTAATCCTATAACACTTTAGAATTGTGGTAGTTCATGTCACACGTATGTATTCATTGTTATCACATTAAGTTAACATCTGTGACAGCTGTTAATGTTCATTACCTGCGTTAATTCTGATGACCATTTTTTAATGCTGCTGTTAGCCGGATCTGGAACTACTGGCCACATGTAACCATTCAGCCTTAAGGTCAAACAAACAAAGCATGTAAAAAATATAACACAGTGAAGTGAAAAAGTGTTTTCCTCTTTATGCAATTCTTTTGCTTGTCTTTTTCACTATAGTTAATTGTTTCAAATCATTAAACAAGTTTCAATATAATACAGATTACCTGTGGAAAACAAAATATTTTCACTAATTAAAGGGGAAAAAAAAGATACCTAAATCAACATAATCCTATTTTGAAAAAGTACTGTCCTCCTTTCATGAATCATGATTTAACTGATCAGTCACTGTCATACCTGCAGACTGAAAAGATATTCCAGGAGAGGTTGACCTACCAAACCCTTCCAATTGCACACAATCAAAGAATTATCCAGGATTTCACAAAAGAACCCAGAAAAAGGTCAAAACCACTGCAGGCCTCTTTTGCTTAAAGTAAGGTCAGGATTCACGATTCAACAACGGCACATAAGAATTGGCAAACAAAGCATGTAAGGTGAAAACCACAGCTGACCAAAAATAACCAATCACTTATTAGGTTTAGTCTTCTCAAACCCATTGTCAGACATGGAGGTCAGAATCTGCTGGAGGTTTCTTCCTGTTAAAGGGGAATTTTCCTTTCCACCATCTCTACTTGCATGCTCAGTGTGAGAGATTCCTCCAAAGTCAATTACAGAATGCAAGCGACAGTCCATTGCTCCTAAATACTCATCCACAAAGCTAAATACTGCAGGCCAGTAGCCTGATGTAACCTGCTGGGTCTTTGATCACTAGGATCGTCTATGAATCTGTCTGTAGGATTTGATTGAATTTACTTTTTTTGTAAAGTGCCTTGAGACGACATATTTTGAATTCATCCTATAGAAATAAACTGAATTCAATTGAATTTCATTATAACCCAGTAAATAAATGATAAAACGTATTTAAACTTGTGCTGTGAACAAAAACATATGCACGTGGGAAAAACGGAAAAAATCTGTAAGTAAGTAAAAATCTATTCACAGCACTGCATCACAGATCTCTAGAGTATATGGTTTTTGGTGGGCTTACTTTTTCTGTTTGGAGAAGCAGGTCCAGATGGTGGAAATAATCAGCAATGCCAGTCCAACTCCAAGTGCAGTTACAGTGATCACAACAGTCAAAGCATCTTGGAAAAGGAAATCATGTTGCAATATGAAATCTAATTGATAAGTCCATATTCTGCTCATTGACTCTCTAAATGGTAAATTAGAATATGGTACCAACCAAAGGAGTTCATTTTAACATAAATTGTTGATCCGTTCAGGCTCCCACCAAATGTGCTAACCATCATGAAAGCTTCATATGTAGATGGAGTGTTGAGGTGCTTCAGGATCACTTTTCTGTCTTCTGCACCGGCTCTCTCAACTGGAAAAATGTCCCAAGGTTAAAAAAAACTTCATTTTACATTCAGAACAATTCAAACCTTTTAACCTACCTTGAACAGATCCGTTCTCTTCCCAGTAGAAGACTTGGTAGCTCTTAATAAATCCATTCCTTTGCTGCAAAGGGATTTCATCCCATGAAACCTCTATATCTGACCACCAGGTCTTTTTAATTTGAATTTTAGGAACCACTGATGGAGCTTCAAAAAGAAAGATGCAGTTTACATTAGAGTGTATCTGGATTTGAATGAGCAAATTGATCATCGTCTTTCCACAAGAGGGCAACGTTCCATAAGAAATGATCTGTTCCCTGAGAGCTCACGCAGTCACTGTAATCTGAATAATGTGAAAGGCTTTCTACTTGTTTAAAGTTGAGGCAACTTGACTCTTACACCTCTGCATGCTCTTTGTGTGATCCCCCGTTTGTCTTTGGTGACTTACCCTTTTGTCTCAAGTAGGCATTAACAGTCCGAGGAGGCCCCATCCCATCCTTAAACCGGGGATATACAGAGATCCCATAGGGCTTGTAAGGCTCAAAGCTGCCTATGGATGAGTGTAGAGGGCAGAGTGGATCAGTGTCACAAGCTAATTACAGTGTTTACAGGTAGTTTCAGGAAAGGAGAAAATAAGACTCTTGCTCAAAAGTGACTATTTGAGTTCATGTCGTGAGAGATGAAAGTGCAATTGCAACATGGCTTATGGAAAGATGTTCAGCAAATTCTTATTGACATACCGTTTATGATGAGACTAGACAGGTTTTTATTCACAATCTCAAAACGAATGTGGCTGAGGTCTAGATTTAGTAAAGGTTTCCATTCCACCACGTAATCAGTGAGACCTAAAGTCACCTCAGCTCTCCACTGGACCAGAAACGATCTGTCATCATGAGGAACAGCTGTGACATCCATGATTGCCGTGTGAGCTGAAGACATGAAAACATCTCAGGTTTACAAAAAAAATTATGTACCATGACACTATATACATCGTCTTGCAAAATTATTCATTTTGTCACATTGTAACCACAAACGAGAAAGGAGTGCATATGTTTTAATCGGACACGGCAAGAGTCTCGGTTGCAATCCAGTCTGCAGAATCATTTAAAGTCATTGAGGATGTGATTACACTCTGATGTTATTAACCTGGTGGGAATTTCAGTATTTTCTTTAGCCCTCAGTTCCCCTTTAGTACTGTTATTTAACAGAGACCAGCTTCCTTGTCCTTGCTGAAGAAAGGCATTCTTGCAGCATAACGCTGCCACCCTCATGTTTCATAATGGGGATTCAGATATCCTCCAAAAATACATTCTAGTTTGTGGTTGTAATGTGACAAAATGTGGAAAAGCTTGAGGAATATGACTCTTGCAGCATCCAGTATATTTTATTTAAATGATACGAGTTACCTTTAGGCTGGTAAATCCTGATTTCAGTGAGGGGAGATTCCCCCATACTATTCACAGCGCTCAGATACACTTTCCTTACTCTCCTAGAAACTTGAAAAGTGCACCATTTCTCATTTGTAGAGCACATTCTCTCTCTCTTGTCACGACGATTTGGTTTTAAGACAACGTATGTCAAATTTTGGCCATTTGCACGGAACTGTTTTGATGGCTGAAACAATAAAAATGGGAGACTTTATACAACCCTGTAGAGGTTTTGAAGAAAATACTCATTTTTGACAGGCATCAAGAAATCATATAGGTACCTTCCAGAACAACTGTATGTCTAGGTTTTTGCTTGTGTGATTCTTTGATACCTTCATCCACGAGTCTAAACGTCCAGTTGGAGCTGAAAAGGAAGAGACAGCTGTCAGTGTGGCAACTTGTCAAAACTCTGAACTTCCACTCCAACTCTGTAGAAAATAAAACTTCTCCCTACAAGACAGGTCTATGGATTCACTGTCTGCATATGCGACAAAACTCAATACTTCAATTCAGCATGTGCCGCAGAGCGAAGCAGTGAGAGATGCACAACATGACATTTGCATACACCGAACAGATGAGGAAAAAATGGAGAGAAAAGGCATCAGATTGGAAAATGTTAAGAGTGGCTGGTTGTGTCATTCTGAATTGATCCGAGCCCTACCGGTCTCCAAGGTGACTCCGGATTTGCTGCTGCTCCACTCGCTCCAGGGGCCCCGCATGTAGTATCTGACTCTAATTTGAGCCAAATATCGAGTTCCATGAAGGAGACGACAGCATTCCGTGACCGCTTTGGATGGCCTCACTTGGCTTACAAGAATCTGAGACAAAAGATCATACGGGCATGACATCAAATACACTGTAAATTTTAGGTGGGCTTCCAGCAACAAGATCAAGTCTGACGCAACACAAATTCATGGTGGTGCTTTTATTTCAACAGTTTTAACTCACTGGTGGGCCACTCATTTGGTCGCTGTCAGCAGTCCAAAGTCGGACTTCGAGGCTTAGTTGGTTGTGAGAAAACCAACTCTGCTGCTGGGACATTCTCCACTTCAGCTTGAGGCAACCTAACCTTTTAGGCTCCACACCAAGCGTTTCAATACTGGGTTGGTCAAACTTAGCTGACAGAAAAACAATCAAGATGAGATTTTTAGTGGGGTTTTTTTTGTTTTTTTCTACATGAAGCACAGTTTAAATGAAAACCCAAGAGTTTGTGCATCATTATGATTAATGCTGTGATAAGAATTTAGCTTGTATAAAAATAGAAGCTGACCTTTAAAAACAACCCAGAGCAACACTACTGCTAAATTTATTTCTTTAATCCTTACTGAATTCCCAAGCCATCTGGATGACAGAAATGATCTTGTTTGGTACAAAACAAAGACAATGTTACAAGAATATGAGAAATAATACTGCTGCTGGAAACTTTAAAACATTCAGTACATTTTATTTAAATGACATGAACAACATTTGTTTTATATGTTGATATGTGAGCTAGTTCTGTTACATTTTTATTTTTCCCCATTTAGATTTGTGCTTATCCTAATCACCGTTTACCAGGGGTTTTTATGTTCATTTTATTATTCTCAGTTGATATTTACCTGCCTGTACAGGATCAAAAACTAGGGGTGCTGAAGTTGCCACTCCAAGGTCATTCTCTGCCTTTACGTAGATCTTGATGTCATTGAACAGAACAAATTCATTACGAGGAATCGAATAGTGATGGACGTCTGGTGGCAATTTGTACGTATAGTTCTCATTTATGTCTCTGAAATAAAATACAGAGTGAGAAAATAGATGTTGGTTCAACCAGAAGTACTTACAGAATTTGATGAATCAAAGATCCTTGACATCAAACTTGACTCCTTGAACTTTAATCCTCCATTGAAAATAATTCAACATATTTATAGTTTCAGGCAGAAATGTACCTTATTTCAGTGTGCAGAGAGTACTTTGTAGGGAGGTGGGTGTCTCGCTGCCCAGGCTCCCATTCACAGTTCAAGGAACTAGGGGAGTTGAACTTTGTCTGACAGGTCAGGTTTCGTGGCTCTTCTGGTGGGTCTAATGATACAAAAAAAAAAAAAAAAAGTATTAATTCCAGGGTTATGACAATCAGTTGACTACTCCCGTTTTGAAATCAATGTTACAGTTTGGTTATTGATGGTAAGTTTATCAAATTATGTTTTATATTTAAAGGATGATCAATTTCACTGTATGTCAGGGTCTGTGTTTTTCTGTTTTTAGTCTTTGTTTTGATTTTCATTTTTTCCTGGAGCACTTGCCATTTCCCATGGCATCCACCAGATGCCGCCAGTTTTTCTGAGCCCCTGGGAAGCTGCGAGGGCGACCCCGTACGCACACCTGCAGCTCGTTTTGATGGCGTGGACTAAGGATATAAGCAGCGGCTGAACGACTTCTCATCGCTTGAGTGTTTGCTTACCTTGGTGATCCTGTTGCTTCTTCGTGTTCCCGTGTGTGCCGTCTGCCCCGGGTTTAGTTTTTTTAATTTGTAATTTTTAAACACAATAAGAACATCTCAAACATTGGCCTTGCTTCAATATAAAACTCAAAAGTGACATCCAGAGCCGAGCTCAATGGACTGTCCACATGACTGCCGACCAGTCTAACTTCAAACGTCAGCGCTCTGCGCTATAACTGAAAGGAAAGACCACTCCCACATGGTGGTCATATTGCAACATTTGCACTATGTATATGTATTTAAATGACACTGCACACGCATAGTATCACACAACTTTGATTAACTGCACTATTTACAACACCACAATGCCTACAGTCGCCTTACGTGTCCTCTGGACCGGCTCCAGCCTCATCATCCACCGAGTCAACTTCCTCTTGTGCGGATCATCGTATCTGTCCCCAAGTCTCACCCTCGCTCGGCGGTGTCCATCCATACGGGCGAGTTCTGTTGCCACGCTGGGATGTTTTGCCACCGCAGCTTGTATTCTGGCATAAACCAAGAGTTCTTCCTCGGTGAACTCATCAAACAAATGCTCGTTGTACTCGCTCATAGATTTTTTTTTATACTCAGAGATGATTCGATCCACAACCTCCCGATTCCTCTGGTCTGGGACAATCCCGCGGTAGTTTGAGAGATGTTTGTCTCCCAGCGCCAGAAGGAGTGAGTGCGCAATCCAGGTAATGGAACTGAACAACGTCGCACGCACAACGCCCAGGTCGTTTCGGAACCCGTAGTATATGCGCCCATCTATTGCCCTGAGTGCACGGAGGACGTTTTTCCATTCTACGGGGTATAGACATGCCACCACTGGCCATGGGAACTTGGGGTGGGCATGGATTGCCCGAGCCACCAAGTCCAGAGATGTCACTCCGGATCCAGCCGCCTGCGCCAACAGAATTCTCAGGCGGATTGCAGCCTGAGGGACTTGCCTCAGCCATCGTGCTAGCACCACATGGGCATTTGTGTCATTGATATAACGCCCGAAGTTTTGGTACGTGAGCGCTATGTCTTCGTACCTAAACATCTGTGTCACGACCGGCATCAATGGCCTCAGCTCATTGATAATTCTGTCAGCCTTTTGTCTGCTGAGATTGCCGTGCGTAGCAAAGGCCACCAGAAGGATAAACACCCCGTAGAGGCATCTCTCCCTCTCGCGGCACTAAAACTGAATCCGGGGCAGACGGCACACACGGGAACACGAAGAAGCAACAGGATCACCAAGGTAAGCAAACACTCAGGCGATGAGAAGTCGTTCAGCCGCTGCTTATATCCTCAGCCCACGCCCTCCAAACGAGCTGCAGGTGTGCGTACGGGGTCGCCCTCGCAGCTTCCCAGGGGCTCAGAAAAACTGGCGGCATCTGGTGGATGCCATGGGAAATTACAAGTTCTCCAGGAAAAAATGAAAATCAAACCAAAAAACAAAAAAGACTAAAAACAGAAAAACACAGACCCTGACAGTCTATCCCATTCTTGTTCTTGTCTATCCTATTTCAAATGATACAGAAAATGAAAGTATGCCCTCTGAATGTTTGTATTTCAGGCATGAATTTAAATTTGTGTAAACTAAAATTCAACATTCTTTTATGTGTAGAACATTACTTCTGGTGCCTTCCAAATGTTTTCATAGACACCTGAATGCTTCAGATGTGACGTGGAAACCACAAACTTCAATGTATTTTATATTGATTTTGTGTAAAACACAAACATAAAGCAGCACAAAGCTGTGAAGTGGACAGAAATGTGTAGATTGTTTTCAGTTTTTTTGCAGTACAGTGTACATAAGAGTCAATACTTTGCAGACACTCAGCTGTAAACAGCTGTAAGTGTCTTTGGTTGAGTTTGTCAGCTTTGCAAAGAAACTCAAGTGCTTGGCAATTCTCTTTCTAAATAGCTTAGTTGTACTGGTTGAAAATGTGTGAACATTAAGTTTTAAGACTTTCTCTCAAATTTATTTACATCCCTACTTAACAGTGTATGAAAAGAGGTGTAAAGCAGGACTCTGCAGAGTTTCCTTGCAGAATCTGTTTATAGAAGTTCCTTTCTGAACATGCTATAAAATTTTTCTTACATCCAGCTCGGATCTCGACTCCGGTGACAACTTGAGAACAATTCTGGATGCAGCAGACAAGTAGTGCCTCGGTGTGATTGAAGCTCGGTACAACAATCCTGGAAACCCTGTTGCTCTCATTGGCTGCAAGGCTGTTGAGAATAAGCTCACTGCCAAGACGCCACTCGATATGAACAGCTTGTCCAATAACTAGAGGGCAGTCTTCTCTGATGACACAGGTGGCTGTGACAGGTGATCCCAGAGGCACCACCGAACTTGATGTGTGGATCCTTGCACATGGTTGGATGTCACCCTCTTGGGAAAATGAAATAAATAAAAACATGTTTGAAGATTAGAAGGCAGAAAACATTTTTTATTTCCTCGTCTCTCTAATATCAAACATTGCATTTTATGGGAAAGTGCCTCAAAAATAAGATGTTTGAAATTGTCTTTCTAACTGGTGGTTAGGTGTTTACATTTCAATTTCTGATTTTCAAAAACAACACTCACGACTTCTTGCTCCGTTTGCAGAGTCTACCAGCACGGCAATCACCAACGTCCATGTGTATGTCATCATGACATAACCTGTCGAGCAGACACGTTGAAAGGCATCAACTGAAAATTGCAAGCTTTACATGCCATATCGCAATATGCCATTTCTTTCCAAGTGATGCAGTAAAAGAAGAATTACGGCGATGACATGTTTTGGTTAAAAATGAATCGCAGGCATGGTGTTTTGTATGTTTCACTGGGTTTCGCAGTATGCCCAGTATTTTTGTGTAAACAGCTTGCATTCATTGCCTTTGAAATCTAGAAAATCAAAAGCTTTCTTTTCTGCAAGAAGCAGCAGAATAATAATAGCTCACAGAATTGTTTTAGGAGTAATCCAACCATCAGCTCACACTGTAGGTTTTCCATAGGATTTCAGTTTGGGGTCTAAAATGGCAATGGAAGAAGGTCTGTTGAACCATAGACACCAAATTGGCCCATTTTCTATTTATCAGTGATATCCACTCAATTTAGATCCTTCTGGTATTTCAGAGTTCATAATATAATTTACTCTAAAAGGGGTTCAATGGCCTTGTGAGACAAACAGCCCCACAGTTCTACACATTACCTGAAAGTCCAGTTTACGGTGTGTGAAAACCTTGTGCATTTCTGCTTTATTGCTTTAGTTTTATGTATTTATACTAAAAACTGGAGGTTATTTGAGGTTTTCACATCAGGGAGAGCCATAATGATTTTCTGCACCACATGTATGGTGACACGTAAAACAAAAGTCTAAGGTCTGATGATTTTAGTGAGATGTATTCACTTCAAGCTGGTTTAAAACACTCAAAGCTGAATATGACAAGGACAAATTTATAGCAGTGATCAAAGTTTTGTGAGAAAATCCTGCAGTCTGGCTGCTTCTACCAGTGACTGATAATTATTGCCCTCCTTTGCCCAGCCATAAGTGCTTCCACAGCTGTCTGCCAGTCTTTATTTTCTCTACCTCATTTTAAAGCCTGACAGATTTAGTTCGTAATAAGAGCGTAAACACCCCATAGTTGGTGCCCCATCATCATTAAACCAGTATCTTTTTGAGAGGATATAGCTGCAGCAACAAATCATACAGTTTGAGCTTATCTGCAATCATGCCGTCTTAGATTAAAATGCTTGAAACATCAATAATGCAGAAAATTTAACATTTACATCATTGTGAATAAAATGATATAACATAACGTGTGTCATTCTAGTAACTGCCACTTGTTACAGGCAGCTATCCTTGTTTGGTGTTTTTTTTTTACATAATAATGATAAGTGTGGACCTGAGTTCATTGTTATTATAAAAAATCTATCTTAATAAAAACTTAACAGTGGATCAACAAACTAAATCTGTTACAACATAGGTGAGGGAGAACATTGATCTCGAAATACTCACCATTACACAAGCAAAGATGTTCAGATGTGAAGAAAATCTGATTACCAACTCACAAAGCACCAACAGAAAAATCCTGCCTTTACAGCATTGTTGTGTTTCTGTGTGTGAAAACAGAAACAAAAAAATTAAAGGTGTGAAAAGAATAATTCCAAAAAGGAAAAGAGATTTTTTTTTTTCCATATTTAACACAGCTGTGGTTATCAATTCAAGACATGCAGTACATGTTGCATGTAAAATGGTTTTATTTTATTTTATTTTTTTAAATTATTCAACATATACAGATGCATATCAACATATGATGTCATAACATAACGTGTGTTTTTCTAGTAACTGCCACTTGTTACTTAGTCATTAGTAACAATGACTAAGTTATTGTTACTAACTTAGTCATTGTTAGTAACAATGACTGACAATTGTTACTAACAATGACTAACAGAAACAGATACAGATTTGTATCTGTTTCTGGGTAGTGACTAAGGTTCTATCTTAGCAAAAACAGTGAGAATCTACAGGCGCTTATTTTGCAATTCTGTTTTTTCCATTCTTGTTCATGACATCTTGGGGTCCATCAGGCCTATGTTCATCTTGGGTATATGTTGTACCTACTTGACAAACAATAAAGTCATTTCCTTTAGGAAATGACTTTAGGTCATTTCCTAAAGTCATTTAGGAAAGTCTGCTCTAAAAAAGTCTTTTAGAGCAGACTTTTTTAAGTCTGCTCTAAAAAAAATGTTATGAGACTCCAAAAAATAATATCTACCATCTGTTGGTGCAAAATCATTTTTGCTTGCCCAAGGTTCAAGTGAACTAGTCAAAAATAACCCATTTGTTAGAGGTGCAATATCAAGTCTACATAAAGTAGTGATTATTTAAAAAATATTTTTTTCATGAGATTTGAGCCTTTTCATGATCACCACAAGTTATGAAAATACTTTACCACAAAGATAAATTAAACAAATGGCTCAAAATATGGAATATGATTAACAATATTAACAAATTATTTGCAATAAATATCAGTGTCCTGTTGTGTTCTAGAACACTTATTTTTATCTGGTGAGAAAAAGTAGAAGAATGTAGTGTCTTAGCATAAGCCACAATCGAAAAGAGAACCAAAAAAGGGAAAAACATGCAAATATATTTCCTGGGGGATTTATGGAGCACACTGCTGAACTCATGTTAACTCCAGAGAAGTTAACAATAAAACAATTTGAGGTTAGTTTGATTGTGGGAACATTTAAAGAAACATACATGATGCAAAGTACAACTTCATGGATGAGTATGTTGGGACACTACAGTCCATTATGCACAAAATGGCTTGTTTTCAGCAGTGGTGCTCAACTCCAGTCTTCAAGATTGTCCTGCTGGTTTTTTATTCGTTTGTTCTAGAATGACCTTTTAGCGTTGGTTAAATTACCTTCTAGTCATCTCATCAAGTTCTGCAGCGGCTCCATCTTTTGATTCAAGGTGAGTTTAATGAGGGAATCGTGTAACACATGAAGGACACTGGTCCTTGAGGATTGGAGCAAAAATATGCAAACAGACATAAACAAAGCAAAGTAAAACTGGTGCCATCACGGCTGATGTAATGTGTGTAAAAGTAAATGTCAAGATCCTTGTGAGTTGAAAAGTTGACATTTTGTTAATTAGAGCTATAATCGTAGTTATCTGCCAAATACTTGAGTGTGTTGACTTAATTTATCTGCATGACCAATTTAATGCTTTCAAGGCAGAAAGTTAGGATAATATTTTTATAATACGTAGTAACCAATAATTGATCCAATGCTAATAGCAGAGACAAACGTTCTCACGTCAGGGGTGTCTCATGACTCTTTGTGATTTCACCATCAGACGTTTGAGACAGACATTATGACATACTTATGTGAGAAATCCATACCAATATGTGAGACCACAGCAGTAAACAAGTTCCTAAGTGTGCCGCTTCCAATTAGCTGAGACTGGGTTGTGGGGAAACATGTCTACGAGTTAAACCCAGAACTCCTTTTTCTCAGAGACATTCTCTAAATAATTCATCTGTTTCCAGGTGAAGGGATACAAAGCAAGTGAATTGCTTTTAAAGGCACAGAATTGAGCTCGTTTCCTCCCTAGGGGTTGATCTCCATCAGGATGCCTTTTGTCCAGACCAGGACACTGTTTGTGGAGTTCATGGTGTAGTTTTGAAGAGCTGTGTTCATCTCTCCCTCTTAGCCTTGGGGGTCGGTCTGAAGCAGAGGAGTTCAAATGTTTGATAGGATGGAGAGGCAGCTGGACAGACCAAGAGGGACATTGTCTGCAGTAATGTGGGCGCTACTCCAGCCTATAGTGATCTAGTGATCTGTCAATATTTCACCCTTCACCTATGGTCTTGAACCATGAATCATGACCAACAGAATGAGATCCTCAATACTAGGATCATCCAGTGGGAGCCTGAAGAGCCGCTTGTCGTCTGATTTAAAAGGAGTCATCTGATCGGGATGCCTCCCAGATATTTCCCTTTGGAAACACCTGAGCAGACCCAGAATATGCTGGAGTACCTATTTGTCCCTTCTGGTCTGGAAACACCTTGGAATGAGCTGAGCTAAAAGATGTTGATTTATTTAAAGGCATTTGGGCTAAAAAAAAAAAAACTTTACATAAACATGGTTTGTTTATGTAAAAGTTGCAGAAATGTGACTCATAATTTAAGTCATTTGCAGCTATCATTCAAACTGTGAGATTTCTCCTCTTTGTCCATAACTGAATATTTGATGTTTGTTTTGCAATGAGAGCGAAATGGAATTTCTCCCATTTTTCTTATCAGCTCTTTGCAAAAAGGCCTCCACTTTCCCTTCTTGCCTTTTTAAAAATTCCTGCTCTCCACTAATGGATAATTGCCTGCAGTTATAACAAAAGACAAGCGAGAAAAAGACAGAAAAAGAAACAGTCAGAGACGGACAGAGTATTAAACCTTGAGTGTATTCTGTCAAACAAACAAACATGAGTTGCTCCTGATTCGAAAATGCAAATACACGTTTGGCATTTTCCTTTTGTTTCACAGAGACATGGTGCAATGTGTAAAGAAATGTTGTCCTCTTGTCTCTGTACATTTCCTTTCCTGTTGCTTTCAGGGGTTAGTTACACAACGCCCACTCTCAGGATTTGGCAATATCCTTCACTCTAGTAGTTCCTCTTTTGTGGACTTATTTCTCACGACAGGTTTGGTTTGTTGAATAGAGAATTTATTTTGAAAATGTTGTCTCTATATCCGAACAATGATGAGTTAAAACACAGTTTAGTTGAATTCAATCTAAGATTTTGCATCAGCATTCTCTAAAGTCCCACATTCCTAGAAAAGAAACAATCAGTTTCACATCCTCTTTTTTTAATGAAAGAAGAAGAAGAATGTGCTTTCCATACCACAACACTCAACTACGTATCCCATTGCTTTGAATCGAGAATTTTACGGTTTTCACAAAGATAAACAAACTGACCAAACTGTCAAAAACAATTGTTAAAATAAAACATTTTTTGATGTTTCTTGTACCTGCTTTACAGTCACAAAAGTATTAAAGGTGCTTTTGTGATCTTTAATGTACAAAAGCACTTGGACACAATTTTTGTGTCCAGACTGGACTCAAAAATTTGAGCAACCTCAAAATGAAATTAAAAATGTCTTTTCAGCGTTGTACTTGAGTCACTTAAAACACAAGTTTTGTGAAGTTTTCATTTTCAATCTGGCACAAGGATCATAATGAAAGGAGCAGCAAATTGCTTGATGCGAAGATAAAGGAGAGCCATCAGAGAGGCTTGCCACTCACCACACAGCAGCTGCAGCCGACCGAGAAAGACAAGAGGCTCTCATCAACCCTGATAGCACCAGATGAAATAGTGTGACTCAAAGCGGCTCAGATTGGAGGACGTATGTGTGTGTAAGCCAAGCTGCAGAGGCAGCAACACTAACATCCTTGTTTTGAATTTGATTTGTGAAACTTCACTATTTTCCAGGAAGAAACGAATGACTGATGGGGCCCTATTCTGGGAAGGAAAAGTGGGGTGTTTAAATTACCAGCATAGTTTCAAAAGAAAGGAGAAAGCTGGTTCTGAAAAAAAATAAAAATAAAAAAAAAATAGAAGAAAGGACTTTTTGCAGATGGCTTTTGAATATTTTCCATTTTTGCACCATGTACTGCGATTGCCAAAAAAAGCACAACCTAAGAATTATCCATCAACTTGGATGTCCAATAAATCTCCTTGGTGTTTTATTGATCACTACAGGTTTTTTTTTAAAATTTTTTTAACAAGACGCTGATATGAAATGCATGAAATTCTCTGCAGCTGCTAGTGGTGGTACTTTTAGCAGTTCTCATAAGAAACTACAATATCTCAACTATTTGCAAACTAAGTATGAAGTCAATTAGCTTGACGAGCTAATAAAGATGCTGGTAATTACGTGTCTTAAACATTAAAGAGACATGGAGGTGGTACATTACATTGGGTGTCTGAAAGATTTATTCACACATAAATTGCCAAAAGAAATTGTTATTGAAGCTAGAGACCTTTCTCTCTACCTCTTGATTCCAAAGAGCCTTTCTGTTCATTTTCCAACATGGTATTTTGTCAATTTTGCTTGAAAAATGACATAAATACAGTAAATCAGATTTCTTTGTTGTTATTGTCTTGTTACAAAAAGTGTACTTATGTTGTGTTGGCAATATGGTAGTACTTAGTGTAGTACCTTTCACAAAAAGCATATTAATCATTATTCTACCTTGTGAGTCCAGGAAGTGTTTTTTTTTTCCTGAAAGGATGAGATCGTTCTGCATCAAGAAGACCCCCAATGTTGAGGGTGACCTTTGAAGCTGCAGATCTGCTGTATCACCGAGGCTGCTTCAAAATGCCACCGTCTCCCTCTCTCAGCAGGTTGACACTTTTGTCTGCATGGTAATAGAACAAGCTTTTAAATGGGATTGCAAGCCGTGGCTTAACCCTCCCAAGGGCGCTTCGAAACTGGTTGCCATATCCCATTTATTAGCTTGTTAAGTCCTAAAATGATCTCATTGATGAGAAGTCATTTCAAACGGTGAGCGAGACGCGCCAGTGAGCTCAACCACTAAACTTTTAATCTAACAGCTGCATCTCTGCTCCGTCACTAAGCTGCCCTTAAAATCATAATAGGGGCTAACTCTTAATCAAGAGGCCTCCAGAGGAGGAAATAAATGCAAGCGGCGGTGGGTTTCGGAGCAGGAATTATTGGGAGAGGAGAAAAGCAGGCCCTAATTAAAAACACATTAACTGGTTATCATGAGTTGACATATTTTGCTTGATCTTATTTCCTAATCAGCACTAATGAACAAAGTGTTCTCCATCCACTGGGTATTACATGCAACGTTTCAGTGAGCAGTAAAATTAGCAGAGAGTCCCGGAGCTAAGCTGAATCGACGAAGCTCGGCTTGGTTTGATTGCAGTTCTTGTACTGTGCTTAACAGAATACTGTGTCGTCTTTTGATTCTTGCTCACATTTGACATGTTGCTATCCCCAAATTAGTCATTTCTAAAAACATAATTTTATATCTATTTCCTTTCATGCTGTACAGAGAATTACTCCTGTTAACTTTAATCACAGCAGCTGTTGTCATTGCTGCTGCTAGTCACAGAGGTTCATTTTTGGGTTTAAACGTCATTTAACTAAACTGTTTTTAATGGTAAGTAAAAAAAAAAAAGGGATTATGATGCAGTTTAAAATGAACCACACGCAAAAAAGAAAACTGACTATTGACAGAGAAAAGTACTGACTAATTCACACACAAAAATTTTTAAAGCATTAGGAGATTGTTCTTAGCAATTTAGAATTTGTTCTTAAGAAAATTTATATTGGATTAACATTTTGTCAACTAACTTTGAGCCAGGTATATAAAATACCGCTTTCATTGTGGTAATTATAAAGGAGATATATCCTTGAAAAGAGAATTTGTCCAATTCACTAGCTGTTATTTAAATGATGAAATGTGTTTCTTATTATCGATACACATGATGCATAAAAATATTATGATATTCGGCATGTTTTTCTTTGTGGTGCTTAAATGGAGGAAGTTGCAGTGTTGCAATGGATCCCCACACTGGAAACTTGGATACAAAACAATTGCAACACACTCAAAACCCACTACTTGTGACTAATGACATGTTTTTCTCTACATAAAATGAGCGTTTTACTGGATTTCTCTTCTTTAGGTTTCAGTAAAACTGAAATCAAGACCACTGACAGACCAGAACAATATCATCCAGTCAAATTTGAGTAGCAGTCATTCAGGCTCACACTCTACCTTAGACATTTCAAGATCGTTCAGCATTTTTTTTTGCAATGTGGCAAATCAATCAATAAGGCAGAGATATGTGGGACCTACCTCATGTGATACAAAATCATTCATGGATTTTATATATATATATATATATATATATATATATATATGGTTTTGAAGTTGTGATTTAGAATTTATAACAGTTTTAACCCAAAACATGTCGACTTTAGTGTCCATGACTTGGTGAGGCACGTTGTACTACTGCATGCGAGTAACTGTGCACACATATGCTTAAGTCTAATGGAAAGGCTCCAGTTGTACTCCGGTTTAAGCTGCTATTTTGGCTTTGTCAAACAAGACAAAAAAACAACAAAAAAAGTGCTCTGCCAAATAACTTTGCTTCTGTAAGCTTGGACTCCTAATAATGCCTAACATCTGTAAAACCTAGAGGTGGTGAAGGACCAGGTTAGTCACTCTTCTCCTTTAATTTAATTGCCATGACAAGCGGTAGAAATCTATAGTTAAAAAAAGCTGTGTTTGTCATATCAGCACCACATGTACACAGTTTTTTGCTGTAAATATTCAAAATTCAGATTGTTGCACACTGCTGCTCCTTACGCGTTAGTCATGCTAGTTCCTGCTTCTTCTTACCCTTAGTAACACAAAGCAAGCACAGAGCTCCACTTGTCATCGTTTCCTAAGTTGCCAGGGAGTAGAGCACGTTCTTGAGCTTTAACGGCTGTGTCCACTGTACAGTGACCACATGAGACACTGTGTACTTGCAGGAGAGGGTCAAACAAGCTCAGACTCACGATCCTGCTCCCTACATGCACCCAATCCACTCCTATCTAGTACCTGTCAGACTGGCTGCAAAATGGAATTGACTATTGATTTCCCCCTTACCACAGGTCAGTTGCGCTGGCAGGCCAAAGCTGGCTCGCCGAGGGCCTCGAGTGGGACAACAAGAGGAGGGCAGCAGATATTGCAGGAGGAAATACACACACGACAAATCACACAAGGACATGTACTTATTGTTGCTAACCACCTCATTCACTGAATGTGTGTGAAGGGCAGCAGTCAGCATTGCTTTAAAAGAGCTGTGTGTTATTAAATACACAAACTCACACAGATACACACACACCTACACACACACAGGACTGGGTACAGCCTTGATAAAATTGGAGTTCATTTGGAAGAGCGGTGGAAATTAGCTATGGATTGGTGAACTTGAGATCAAAACTAAACAAAAAACCAAAACAAAACAAACAAATACATTGCCGGAATGCAACAAACTAAAAACAAGCTTTAAAGTAAAACACCATAAAATGAGCTCTGATTTAGTTTTGCTAACTAACACAACTCTTGCAATGTTAGCAATCTTTATTTTTAATACCATGATGCATCAACTTGGAGTCTTAATAGGTGAGGGTGAATAATATTATAGCTGATGAGCTGCAGCTAAAAAAAAAAAAAGACAAAAACAAATTAGAAACAAAACATAATTCACTCTCAAAAAACCCAGAAATAATTTAATAAACGAATCTAATAGCACACCTGTGTGGATAACACTAATTTGATTGCTGCCCCTGTTGTGCTGTTAGAGATATTGTTGTCTGTGTTTGTTAACAGAAGCTGAATACTAAAAAAAAACTTTATATTACCAGAGTTGATGCATATTAAAGCACAATCCCATCCAGTCCTTTCTAATGGCCCTTAATTTAAAAGCAATTTAATATTTCAATACCAGCAGGGAAAAGTCTTTAAGTAGCACAAAGCTTTTTTTTTTTTTTTTTTTTACATAACTCTTTAAAAGATTTTGCAGATAGTTTGGCAAGTTGCATTATGCACAACATTTTTGTGTTCCTGTTGTAATAGCATATATGATGATAGCCATTTTGCACATCATGTGATATACATATTGTGTGAAATGTAACATGGGCGGTTTTACAAAGGGGCTAAAAGGAACCTGCACCCTTGAAGATCTGTTTCTGTCCCCTCTTACAGGCCCCGTACTTAAAAGATAATACTAAATTAATTTGTTATTTTGATACGAGTTGGCACCGAAACCGCAACACTGAGTTCCTTTAAATCAAGACTAAAAACTCTCCAGGCTCCAACAATCAATCAGCAGAGTGCGCTCCCACACCTGAACCTGCATAAACAAAAAGAGACTGCATGTCCTTCAGAGGACCATAACATATGCAAACAAACTTGATTAATCGGAGCGATTTCAACTATTATATTCACAGTTTCACTTCAACAATAAATTAAAAATTATGGGGTTGCACTTTTAGCTATATTGAGATAAGATCACAGCTTTTAGCTGCTAACTGATGGGTCTCTGCTGTGGCTCACTTAATATATTAAAAGAGGAACTATAGCACTGTTTTTTTTTGTTTTTTTTTCCTCATGGGGGCACAGAACAAAAAACACTGGCCCCACACTGCCCCCCCCAGTAAATTTGTTCTAGAAACACCACTGCACTGACAAGTCATTTATCTCAATTAAATGTCATTTTTGTTTGTTTTTGTAATGTTTGCATCAATTATTCTCCCTGTGGGGATGTTCTCTTATTGACAGTTATGCATACACCCCCACAAATGTTTGAATAAATGTCCCTCAGCATGTTGCACATAAAATGCTGAGGGACAGGGTTTTTTTTTTTTGTTGTTTTTTGGGGTTTTTTTTACATATAGTTTGGATAAAAAATAGTCAACAGTTAATTAAAACTTTCACACTTGGTTGTTTTGATGCACAAATCATTTAACTCTGAAAACACAAACAAAAAAAGGTTCAAACACGTCATTACAATCCCCAGATTTACTATTACATTCATGCCCATTATGAGTTTATGAACATTTCACACCAGAACTCCATGACTTCAGTATAAAGAGCATAATTATATCCTTAAAGCACAACATATACCCTCCTATATGGCCTCACTCAGTTCACTGCTAGAGAAGCAGTTGCACACAAAATCATTAGTGCTGATTTATTGCTGACATTTTAATAATCAAAATTGCCCACAATTCATGCTGAACTCAGAGCCGCATTTTGAACTCTAAGATAAAAATATTGATCGGCAATTATTTTTTCCTGCTTAAACTAAAATTCCCTCTCTTCGACACAGAGTCAACATTGAATTACCAAAATTTGCCATCAGGCGAGAAACGATTGCTTCATTCAAATAATAAATTAAACAACCAAAAGGAGCCAGGGGGCTGCTACTGCTGGTGCTGCTTGCGTTTGTGTGGTCTGCAGCGATATTCATTATTTTCAGCCGCTCATTGCTAAATGTGCCAAGTGCAGCTGCCAACACGGCTTTAGTGCAGAACTATGTAGAAATTCATCTCATTTACTACTTTCAAAAAACCACAATAGCAACCATTATTTAGGATGGTTTGAGGAAATGCAGTTCTTGTGCATTCACACTTTGCAGACAGACACGCTGCTTTATACAGCAGACATGATAAACAACCCTGTCCTTTCCCAAGCTATATGCTAGCCTGGCTTACAGACAAATCCTCCAGCACAAAAAAAGTAAAAAAAAAAAACTGGTGGAGAACAGTGTACAATAGGCTCTAAATAGATAATTACAGCATCTGTAAAACTTTAAATCTGGAGAGAAAAAAAAAGGTAGCAACACAGAAGTGTTTTGAGGAGAGAAACAGCTCATCTGCAGGTGGTGATAATAAAGGGAATGTGAAAATCTAAAGTATTTTCTGAAAATAAGCAAGAGTGTAGATGCAGCTACACTTGGAGTTATGAAAAAATAAATATCTTCTCAACTTTATTCACTTTTTTTTTTTCACATAAACTCCACAAAGCTCGGCATGCCGTATGCATTTTGATTCTACTGGAATAGAGTTGAGGTTTGGTGATCATTTGGATTCAACCACCTTCACACCAGTGGCCCTAAATAAAATCCAGTGCACCCAAATACCTTCTCAGATCACTTTATTAGGAACTAAAGTCCACCTGCATGTATTCTAATAAATACAGCCACTTATTTGAAGCCCAAAGAGGCAATGTTACAGAACATTACTGAACAAATATTGTCACCAAAATCAAGAAATACAGCAAACTGATAAGGAACAAAAGCCTTAAGAATTTTATGGTTGGATTACTTTATAAAACAATATCCTAAGCTTTAAACATCATGAAGAGAACTGTTCAATCCATCATCTCAACAGAATAAGTTATGGCCATCCACTTAAACCAGAAGGTTGGGCAAGAGCAGCATTAATCTGAAGATGCCAGTAATTAGATTAGAAATACTTTATTAGTCCCCACAGAGAAATTCTTATTACAAATCTGGCACACTGGGTTTGAGATTCATGCCCCCCAGGACAGCCACCCTAAACATACAGCCAGAGCTATAGTAAAATGTCTTAGATCCAGGCCTGCATTTCATTTGAACACTGATGTTCAGATCTTCTGCATTTAATCCAACTGAACTTCAGCATTTTTCTTAGGATTAGCAGACACCTCAGCCTATAATTGCACAGAGCAAGTGGGAATATGCAAAATTCTTAAAGTCGTAATGCTGCAAAAGGAGATTCTGTAAAGTTTTCACTCTGAATAAAATGCTAACCACATTTCAGTTTTGTCAGAGAGAAGAAAACCCCGTTTTTCAAAAATACACCCAACTTCTGAGGAACAAAAACTGAAAGACGTGCATGTTGTCTTCTAGTCGACTTTATATAGAAGTGAAATTCACATAATTGTGGTTTTTATTCACGTAAAATGTTTTGTCTAAAAGAATGCATCATCTCCTGCTGGACCCCAGAGACAGAATCATTTCCCTAATAATTCAGAGTGTCTGTAAGTTTCCTGTAGAGAATCTCCTGCCATGAACTACATGCTTAAACTAGATAAGAAAAAAAAGAAAAAAAAAAAAAGTAGAAAGATCCATTTCTTATCTTCTGACTTGCTTTAAATAAAGCCAGATGAATGAAAAATGCCACTTGGACTATTTAGAGAAATTAGGATATGTACCATTAGTACTCACAGATTGTTAGGCTACAGGATTTGTCAAAGACCAGCCCTCTGTTAAGCAACACCTGTTTAAAATATTGTGAGCCAAAATGATTTGTACCCATTAGAACCAATAGATGGCACTCTGGTAGCATATAGACCTCATTGACTCATAATGAGGGGGGAAAAAAGAAAAAAAAAAAAAAAAAAAAGAAGCCTTGACAATTTGGAACAATTTTATATTCGAGAGAAGGTGTGACATGACTTGTTTTGGAGTTACAGATGAGAAAGCAACAGCACATGAACTTGTACAGATATATGACTGCACATAAAGTTGCAGTAGTGCCTAAACACTTGCAGAATAAGTTACGTTACCCCACCACCCACACATACAGCCCTTAAAATGCCTGTTAACTCATGTCACAGTGACACTATCCGACAAGACAGCTGTGCTACATGTCAGGCCCTTTCCTTCACACTCATTTCAAGAGCACCTTACTTTGTTTTTCTCAAGCCTTGTAAGATGGCTCTACCTTGAATAAGAGGCCTCACACCAAGTCTCCTGCGTGGATTCTTAGCAAGACGGCCAGGGCGCTTGACCACTTTCCAAAAGCCGCGCACCGGAGCCCAGCCATGCCGTCTCTGGAAGAAGCGAGCAGAATGCAAAAGGGGGACTTCAGGGTTAATTCCACTTTGGTAAGCGGCATGACCCAAGGTCAGCGGCGGGGCATGTCCAGTCAAAGGCATGCCACGTCTATTTGGGGCAAACTCGTCACTGGCAGGGTTGTTTTTGCTGCGACTGAACAGAAACGGCTTTCTGTGACCTTGAGGGTGCAGATTCATCGGGTCAGGACGGCTGGGGGCTTTGACGAGTGTCGGTGGGGCAACATGGTTGACCTCCAAACTGGACTCAGGCCTTCTGTCCAACAGACCTCGAGGAACGCCAAGTATTTGGTCAGCCATCTGTCCCCTTGAGGCTTGTGGGAATGGGCCATGGCTAAACGGGAACCTGGCGCGAGTTCCTATATACCGAGGTTTATCTGATGGGGCTTCATTATGATCATCTTCATAAGAGTTCATATTAGATTCAGTTGGAGGCAGGTCATCAAAACTAAAAGTTGAAGGATGCCACAAACCAACAGCTGGTGAGGAGAGATCAGGGGCTCCATGGACTCCAGGATACGCCAAACCCAAGGCGGCTGCACGAGCTGGAAGAGCACAAAGTCAATACAGGCCAAGTTCTTCTTAAAGGACGAGACAAACCAGACCATTTAGTTCACAGTCAAACCAAAGCTAATTCACTCCACTATCATACAGTTGCATCTCAGTGAAATGGAACAGTAATTTAAATAATGAAAAAAGCAGAACTCAGCTTCATCATACAAAGAGTAATGTATGATAATGGCTTATAGCTAATGAAAACCCAAAATTCAGTTTTTCAGAAAACTTTCATATTATATCTAAAAAAATACACAGAATTTTTATAACATCTACAGTCATGGGGACAGACTGTTGCTTTGACATTCATCAAGCATGCAGTCACTGATTCTGCACGGCGAGGGCAATACACAAAAGTTCTTTGCTAAGCAAGCTGGGTTTTCAGGTTGCAATTTCCAGTAGTAATGAAGTCAAGAGTGGAAGGCCTCATTTTGACTGGGGGTAAAAAAAAGTGTCACAGATAATGTGGATAATTACAGCATGGAGAGGGTTGTGAAAGTCTATTCAAACATTTGAGAGATTCCTCAGGCCTGGACAGTGACTGGATTATTTAATGTTCACAACTACTGCATTCCTTGTCTTCTGCTATTCCTTAAGCTGGGATACTGTCAGAAGTGATTTACCTAGATAAGAGAAAAAGATTTGGGCCAAAAGTAAATTAGGGTACGACTATGCTTGACTCGCTTAACTGGTTGGCATAGATGGGCTATGAGGTCTTGAGCTGAAGACTGCCGTTAAAGCAAGCTGGACTTTAGCAGAGGTTGAACAGGTTGAGCCACATTGCTTTGAAGCAGTCATTAATTCAAGAGGAGCCCTAACCAATTAAGTGCATTACTGTACAGTACACAGGCACACGTTTCAGCAAGCCAACATATCTGCATCAATTAGATTTTTTTAAAGAATATTCTGCAACATTAATTCTCAGAAGTGCATTTTAGGTTTCAATTTACTGCAAGACAATAAAAATTAACAAATAATTCAAGTATACATTACCGTGTTTAATGATAATTGGTATAAAATATCAACTTGAGTTGAATTACTCTAAACTAAATTATTTTCTAATCTACTGAAGTGTATGCTGCGATTTAAATTAAAAAAAAAAAATCAGCCAATTTTAATGTACACAATATAGTCAGATGATGTTTTGCTAATTGGTAGAAAGATGTCCAAGGAAGGTAAGCTAACTGCATTTTGCCATTTACTTTATAGAATTCCCTCATTCTGAGCAACCATGTGGCAACAACACTTATTCTGTTAGCTGTGTCATTATTTTAAAATGTCAAATATACCCACTAATTGGCAATTATTAGTAATCAGTGACAGCAATTAAAGCAAATTACATACCTCTCGCTGTTTTAGCACAATATGCCCCTCCAGCTGATACAGAGTGAAGTACAGCAGTGCTGGAAATGACAAAAATAAATAAATAAAACAAAATGTTGAAGGTAAAAAGCACAGCTGTGAGAAGCTATGATTGTTTCAAATTAAAACAAATCATACCAGAGAAGCCACCGGAGGAGCACACATTTCTGGACTGCCATCGTAATCTCCATGACAGCAGAATTCTGCTGACTCCCTCTTCACTGTTGAGTTGTTTTTGCAGCCGATCAGAAGACTAAAACCCAAACCAGGGCTTGATTTGGTAATTATAGACAGCTGCTAATCATGGCAGCCTGAAGCCAACCAGTCAGACAAGGGAAACCTGCTTCATCACAGGAAATTAGATCAAAACAAACAACAAATCAGAATTCAACACAAAAAAGATATTTTCATTTTAGTCATTTTGAGTAAAGCGTCAGCAAAATGGTCGGAAACAAACATTAAGGCTTAATATTTGTTCATTCTGGTAACTTTCCACACAGTGCAACAACAGTTTTCATGTTTTAGTTTGAAAAATAAATCTTTAATGTTGAACTTGTATATGATTCTGTGACCGTGAAACATCTCATCAGATCTTTACACTGCAAAAGCAGGTAGCTTATTAAACTTTCTAGCCCCCACAAAATGAAAGTGACATTTTCTGCATGATTATCATAACTGTAACAACGTAAAATGATCTCATTAAGTTTGACCTCCTTCATTTCATGGTTCAAAGAACAACGCAGCATACTTCAGTATTATTTTAACTTTGTTTTTCAAAGACATCTTTTAAATAAGTGCAGTTCACAGTCTTACTTGGGAGATAAACAAGCAAAGTTTGGATCTCTGCAGCTCCTAAATACTAACAATGAAGATGCTGAGGGCTGTAAAGCCTTTAATAATTCAGCCAAATTATTTCTGTCAGGAATGACAAGCCCAACAGGGCCTTGATTCAATTCTATAATTGCACATTCACCTTTAGCATAATCCCATACTTGGGTAATTAATAGTTCTGGGTTTTATTTAAAGGGTCCTGTAGCATGTAATGGATTCCAAATTGGTGGCAATGTTCATCCAAAGATGTGAGTGGCTAAGGAACTTTTGTGATTTTCCTAACACAGAGTCCCTCTGAACCAACCTTCGAATTTGAAACAGCCACATTATGATTTTGCTAAATTATTGCATCCATCCATCCATCTATCCATCCATCCATCCATCCATCCATCTATCCATCCATCCATCCATCCATCCATCCATTTTCTTTACACCCTTGTCCCTTAGTGGGATCGGGAGGGGTGCTGGTGCCCATCTCCAGCTAACGTTCCGGGCGAGAGGTGGGGGCACCCTGGACAGTTTGCAAGTCTGTTGCAGTATTGCATCCATTTTAAGTTATTAATTTCAACAGAACAAGTCAACAAAGAGGTGCAATTTGAAGCCATGCATATTTCTCCTTCTCTTTGCCTCCTATTTCTTTTACATAAGCCATGTACATTAGTATGGAGCCCTCTAGGGGATACGGAGGATTTTTTTTTTCTTTTGCGTTTTATCTTGCAAAAGTTTTGCATTTAATCCCAATAAATTAAAAGAATACACCCTGTGTAAATAGAGACAGAGATAACAAATGCTAATTTGAAAATGCACATATGTGCAACTTTAAAGAGCCTCAGTGGAAATATACATTAGATGGTTACAGAATGAGATATGTCTTTATTTTTATCTGTCCATTTTCTTCTGTATTTGTTTTGCGGCAGAAAAAAGGGACTCCAGTTTTAAGCTGAACAGAAAACCCAGCATCTCGTACAGTCCCGACATACAAAGGTTGTAGAATAAATTGCTACAGAAATAGGAAAAAAAAAAAAAGAGGAGGTCAGCTTTTCAATTCTGCTATCTTCTGCTAAAGTGAATTCTGGGGGACCAGTGCTGTCTTTTGTTGTCCAGAAGTGTCTCTTAGCCAAAAAGACAGTTATAAGGGACCCATGCATCTTTGGGGATGCAGCCAGCTCCCTGAACTGAAGACAAAAGCATGTCTCAGACCTAAAAAGAGCACTTTATGCTTGTCCTGAGTGGATTTTGATGTAAATGCTTGCAGATACTGCTGAGGTTTGTAACACAGAAACCTTAAATTTTCTTCCCTCGTTTTAATCTTCCCCTTTCAGCTCACGATAAGCTGTAAAACTGTACATAACTAAAATAAAGTTGTTTATATTTCAGATAAAATGTATTGATGCCAAGAGACAAATTTGACTTGATTTATGAACACCAATGTCATTGCATTTGATATTTGCTGAAGCTGAAGGAGCACAATGACAAAAACAGTAAGAATCCTTCAGCCAGCCATCAGATGTAACCTTTCCTTTTGCCTAGAAGACCGTCTGCCTGTTGTTAAGAGCACACTAGACTTCTCTTGAACTTTGCAGTTTGACTTGTCGGTCTCAGTGGAGTTCCCAGGATTGAGTAAAACACATCCACTCATCCAGACAGTGCAGCACCCACAGTAGTGGTGCTGACACGTCCATCAGCGAGGTGACTGCATCGGCTTTGTGTTTGTTCCAGGAACACTAAAACAGACATTTACCTCATGTGGATGAGGTTGGATTGCTTGACACACTGCCTCTGGAGGCTGGTGATGGTAAACAGGGTCAGCAACAAACTGCCAGTGCTCCACCTCTTGGCCCCAGTCCCGTCAGCTGCCTCCCATCATCACCTCTGGGCCTCATTTGTGATGATCGGGAGTCCCATGGATTATCTCCACCAGAGGCTGACACCAACAGAGTCCGCTCACCGGACTGCCAAGTGAACTCTGACACCACAGTGTTTCCGTTCAGGCGTCTTTCAACTAAAAGGTGCAATTTAATGCTTTGCAATGAGATCCATGAAAAAACAAAAAAAAACAAAAAAAAAAACGACTCACATTTGTTCTTGGGTTAATTTCCTAAACTTGTGCAAATATGTATCAGAATCAATTAGGCCTATTAATATACAGTCCTCAGAGGATTCACATCAAAGCACACAATCCAATTAGGAGTGTTTACTGTTTAGATTGAAATGCTCAGCGTTCCGCTCTTAAACCCAATCCGCATATCTGTAAACAGTGTTTGCCAGAGTGTCTTTACCAGTGGTTGTGTGTAGGCGCGCGTGTGTGTGTGAGAGAGAGGTTTGCATGTAGAGCCGGGGCAGAGAGAACAGGGGCAACATATGCAGCCATGTAATCTTCCACATGGCTTTGTGCATTTATTTTCCACGTTAGTATACATTAAAGAAGCCACCACTGAAACTGCCACACAGAAACAGAGTTTATTATTTTTGACTTTGAAAATGTGTTGAAAGAAAACAGACAAAAACATACGCACAAAATTTAAGGTTTGTTTATTTTCTAATACTCACCTTTTGAATCCAGGTATGATGACAGTTTTAAAGGCAGTGAAATTGTATATAATTCCTTTGGTTAGTTCTCTGATTATAACAGTGGTGCACCCTGCAGCACTGAGCCATTCCTCATTTCTTTGACCTGTTTGGCAAATCCAATGTTCTTGTGAAGTTTTCATGCGAATCATCGGCACAGCTTTCCACGATGACCAAAAGAGAGCACATTTTAGTTTGTAAACCAAAAACAAAAACAAAACAAAAGTTGTGGCTTGGAGATGTGAATTATTTATGAGATGAGTGGTCTCCTGCAGGCTTAGACACCACTACCTAACAGCAAAGCAGCTTTTCAGGTTCCTAATAACTTTACAACAAATACAAAAGCAGAAAAAAAACCAGGATGCCGTGAAAAAAGCATGTTTACTTTAGGAACAACTAAGTGTAGTTTTTATTCTATGTAGGTGGACAGAGTAACTCGGTCTTATATATGGATTAATATTCACTATTATTTTTGAAGCAATAGTACGAACACATTTTTCCTGTAAAGGAATGTAATGTATTATTGTACACTTCTCAATTTTTCTTAAAAAAAATAATTGCAATATAGCTGATTTTAATCGCTATATAGATGTCAGTTGTGATCAACCCACACTTATCTTATATTAAACATATTACATCATATTACAAACACTGATGTTGCAATGATAATTTTGATTTAGTATAGTGTTCAGCTCTAGTTTTAAATATTTTTTGAGTTTTCTTTATCTTCTGACTACATCCATTCAAAACATGCATTTTACAAATATCTACATTGCCTCTTGAAATAAATATTAAGGAACACAAGTTCATAGGTCAATTTCTGCTTTTGCCTCTGAGTGACATTTAGTCATGAGTTACATTTCCCTTTAGATGTTTTAGTGTTTTCTCTAGTATGTTTAGCAATGTCATCAAAGCAGAAAATTACAGAAAAAAAAAAAAAAACATGGTTACAGACCTTAGCAAGAAAATAAATAGCTACCAACAAAGCTTTGTTTGAACTGCAGTTATGGGATAAAAACTGCATTATCTGTTAATTATATTGCACTATTTACTTTTTCTTAGAAATTGCAATGAAACATAAGAAGCTAATGTAGTAGATTTACAGCATGTTTAATAGAATGAATGCTTCGCTTTTATTAACCAGATTATTTTTAAACTAATTTCTGATGTCAAACTGTTACCAGGACAGCCATAATGTAAATAATACACATAGATGTATAAGCTTGCATGTTGTAGGCTGAGAACGTATTTAAAATTCAAACTAATTTTCCTGCACAGTTCTACTATTTTAATGCTGCCTACTCGTTCCCTCTCTTAGCAGAGAACATACTGAACTCTTTGAGCTTTAGGGCTCAAGCTGCCTCTCAAACATGAATAGCAATCAGCACAGGGAGCAAGGGAAATGAGGATGTGAACACACTCAGAGAGATCAACTTTTTTTTTCTTAAAGCAAATAGCTAAAACATGTTCTCGATGAGGTACCCAAAAACGGCAGAGAATAAATGTGTGTTTCTTTTAGCAAACAGGCCAGCCCTTCAGTGCAGCTCCTGCTCATTTTACAGCCATTTTAGACTTCTGCAGGCTTCAGGCTTGCTGAGCCTGTGATTTGAAACGACAATTAATTTAGGCCTTTCTGGAACATTTCTCTCTCATCTTTTAAACAACATAGACTGCTGCCTGCAATCTGTCCCTTTCCACCTCCTTACCCCCCCTGTTTTTCAAAAATTAGAAAACTTTGCAAAAACAAAATAAGCCCAGCAGTATAATTAACAATGACACTGCTGAGATTGCTCCTTCAGATTCCATTCCAATTAGAAAAAGAAAATAGTCAGCAAGTATTGTTTGTGATATCACCCAAAAAATGCCCCTTGTGGTTGGTTTCTGCATGCGTGAAGGGACTTTTATTGAGTCTGCAGTTGGTTGTCAGAAGTAAAAAAAAACAAAGTGTGGTGCCATCTCAAAATATCTTCCTACTCTGGGCTCAGTGTCAGGGATTAATTAGTTATGTTTGGATCACACATGCTAAGAAACTCAGGCAAGCTAGTAAGGAGAAAGAAAAGCAGAAGAAAGATGAATCAATTGTGCCGTCTTCCTTAAAGTGGTTCTGATTTTAAGAAGTGTAAGCTACTTCAAGCATTTTGATGACTGTACTTTCTGGCAGCATGACATGTTTAAGTAAATTACATGTCTATAAATGCAATGGTGCTGAAAACATAACCCTCTTCCTGGGAGAAAGACTTGTATATGAATAAAGATATATGCAATAAAATAATTTCACACCCCCCAAAAATTGTTGAACGTTAAAAGCCCATAAACTCTAATTCTGTCCACCTTAATGTGCCTCGAAAATATTTATGTCTATAGAAACAGCTCAGGTGGTAACATCTGCTGAAATACACAACTGTAGGTTTTGTGGAAAACCATCCCAGTGGTGGAGTGGTGATGGAATTCAGTGGTGGGATCATCATGCTAAGGTATGCACTTTTTTTTTTTTTTTTCCACTGAAAGCTGGTCAGAGTTGTGGTGAGATGAACAGAGCTAAATGCAGGGCAATCCTGAAAGAAAACTTGTTATAGGTTCCAACACAGTTGAGACTGCTGGTGCAGAGATTCACTCTTTCAGCTCCAAAATGGCTTAATTTATTATCATCTGAAGCCTCATATTTTCTATCTTCATACTGTCAAATATGAATGGATTCTAAGAATCAGGTATTCTTACTTTTGTGTTGTATTTTAATTAAAGTTTTGATTATTATTTAACACAAATTCAACTAAAACACCCAAAACCAATGTACCAAAAAATCTATTTATATGTTTGAACTGCTTCAGTTACAGATGTCAGACATATTTACAGATTTTTACGATGCACTCTCCTCACATCTGTCTACTGACTGAAGGGGCAGAAAGATTATCCCCTCTTTGTTTGCACATATTAGTACATATTCTCACATGTGATTGGCCAGAAGGCAGCCATGCTACCAATCGAAACAAAGCTCTGCAATGAGCAGGGCGGCAGCACTGAGAGTGAGAGCTGAGCAGCGAATCATTGAGATGGTTCTCACTGGGTTTCTGCTCTTTTGATTCCCGTTGAATTAGAAGACCTAGTTTGATTGTAACCAATCACACCAGACTGTGATCCATCAGATCACAATCTGTAGTGACTCTACATCAGCGCCCTCAATTACAAAGAACGGACAAGAATTTCAGCCTGTAGATGTAAAAAGCTGGTAGAGACACAAAAGAGATGCAGCAGAAACTGTAGCATAAGGTGGTTCTACAATTTTCTGAATAAGTTGGATGTATTTAAATACAGACAGCAGATCATGGCCAGCTGGAAGTCAGCATCAGCCCACTTCATGAGAATCGAAAGTGTATTTCTGTATGGCGTAATACATTTTAAAAGCTTTCACTGGGAACACAGCTTTTGAGTAAAATCACCTCCAACATAATTTTCCTAATTACAGAGTCAGTTAAAAGTACACTTTGAGCAACTGATTCAGCAAGAGCAAGTTTCTAATGATAAAGAGCACTTTAACTAATTCCTCTTTGTTTCGTTAATGTAAGAATTCCAAGAAAAATGTGTCTGACTAGCCAGCGTTTTATACTTTCTCGTTTCTGCATCTTTTCGTCTCCAGGACAAAACATTTATTAGAGTGCCTGAAAAAGATGGCAGATGGTGACGGCCATTCCTTTTGGACAGAATACATCAGTGATGAACAATGTAACTGGTCATACTGGTGTCACATTTTAACACTGAATAAACCAGCGCTAAAAGGAAGCAGTCGGTGACATAGCTTACCATCTGCCCTGATCCTTAAAACTCAGCTTATGTACAGGTAACACTCATGGCTAAATCAAATGTTTGGTTCAGGAAAAAAATGCAATGAACTCATGAAATTGAGCCAGTAGGGAAAAAAGTATCTTGGAAGACCTCCAAATGGGAAGCCAGGGGGCAAGTATTAGCTGGCTGTGACAGGCTGTTATTCGGCCGTAGGCCTGTGGGAGTAAAGCCTCCTGGTAATGCCTGTCTGAGCCACTGCACATCTGGATGTGCCATGCAATCAAAGCCCTTCTGCTGGTGTAGTTGGTGACTATTAACGTCTGAAGACTTTTATACTAAAGCATCACCACATGACACTATGATGGAGAGAGAAGAGATGGGTAGCATGGGTGAAATGAATGGACATTCAACAGAATCAGAAACATTTAAATGTAGAAGTCAGGCAGCAAAGTGGCTCTTAGGACATCCATCCATTTTCTGAACACCCTTGTCCCTCAGTGGGGTCGGGAGGGGTGCTGGTGCCTCTCCAGCTAACATTCCGGGCGAGAGGCGGGGTACATCCTGGACAGGTCGCCAGTCTGTCACAGGGCAACACAGACACACAATCATGCACACACACACACCTAGGGGCAATTTAGACAGACCAATTAACCTAACAGTCATGTTTTTTGGACTGTGGGAGGAAACCGGAGTACCCGGAGAAAACCCACGCATGCACAGGGAGAACATGCAAACTCCATGCAGAAAGACCGGGGCCGGGAATCGAACCCAGAACCTTCTTGCTGCACGGCAACAGCTCTACCAACTGCGCCACTGTGCAGCCCACTCTTAGGACATAGATAAATTATTTACTAGAATCAAATAGAATATGATACATAATAATACTGAGAATACAATGACAAAAAACTAAGTAGAAACCTGTATAAAGTTTAGATGCTGCAAAAAAAAAAACAAAACAAAAAAAAACAGATAGACCACAACATAGAAAAGGAACTTTTATCCTGTGATGGTTGATCCTGACATTCAAACTATGTCTTTCCTTCCTCATTAATGAAAATACAGCCACATAATAAGGCAGCACATTGATTGTATCGTTTCTGACAACACTACATCATAAATACAGCACTCATATTTTTATAGCCTGTGTCTTATTCAGAAGTCAAGATTCAGGTATTACCATGCCATCTTTGATCCTGCAGGCAAACTGTTATTTCTAACAAGCCTCACCGATTCACTTATTATACGAAATTAGATGTTTTCAGCTGAAGGCTTCTCTGTATGAAATGGAATATTATTTTGCATGCCTTCTGAGAACACCTAACATGGTTGCAATTGCCATAAAAATAGCTATTCAGATTTTCTGTTCTCCATCACAGCTTTGTGCCTGTTTTTCACATAGCTGCTGTGGCAGGAAGCGAGGATGGGATGATGGCGGATGGAAATGGGAAGGGGGAATTTTCGCAGTTCTCCATATGTTGTGTCATTTGGGGGTTTGCTGGTGTCTGTGTGTGCTTGGCAGGTCTTGGCTTCTTCCCTCTGTTCATGGTGTTTGTGCAGCCCCTTTGTCTGTCTGCGCACACCTGTCCCTTGGCTTCTAGATCTGGCAGAAGGCTTAACACTTTTATGGGTCCTGTTCATGGAGAGATACTGTAAATAATACATTTTTGGGAGTTTTAAACCAAAGTAAATGTTATGTAGATGCATTTTGTGGCTTAAAAAAAATCTGTAAGGGTTGATGCAGAAAAGGTTCAGAGACAGCATTACAAAAGCTGTTTCTTTAGGTTTATTGTCCTCACGCGCTGCTTACTCTCAATGGCTGATGACTACACCTTTACTAAACTCAGGCTGCTTAAAATCCTAAAGAAAAGAAATGTCTAAGAGAAAAAACAGAACAAAGAAGGATGTAATCAGAAGTACAGGATGCATACATCTCTTGAAAGAAATGAATTTCTTGAATAAAATTGTGTACAGTCTGAGATCTGAGTGTTGCTTGCTTTTACCCCAAACAAACCTTAAAACA
>NW_015112924.1:79019-82957 GCF_001443285.1 Poecilia latipinna
CTCTTAGGACATAGATAAATTATTTACTAGAATCAAATAGAATATGATACATAATAATACTGAGAATACAATGACAAAAAACTAAGTAGAAACCTGTATAAAGTTTAGATGCTGCAAAAAAAAAAACAAAACAAAAAAAAACAGATAGACCACAACATAGAAAAGGAACTTTTATCCTGTGATGGTTGATCCTGACATTCAAACTATGTCTTTCCTTCCTCATTAATGAAAATACAGCCACATAATAAGGCAGCACATTGATTGTATCGTTTCTGACAACACTACATCATAAATACAGCACTCATATTTTTATAGCCTGTGTCTTATTCAGAAGTCAAGATTCAGGTATTACCATGCCATCTTTGATCCTGCAGGCAAACTGTTATTTCTAACAAGCCTCACCGATTCACTTATTATACGAAATTAGATGTTTTCAGCTGAAGGCTTCTCTGTATGAAATGGAATATTATTTTGCATGCCTTCTGAGAACACCTAACATGGTTGCAATTGCCATAAAAATAGCTATTCAGATTTTCTGTTCTCCATCACAGCTTTGTGCCTGTTTTTCACATAGCTGCTGTGGCAGGAAGCGAGGATGGGATGATGGCGGATGGAAATGGGAAGGGGGAATTTTCGCAGTTCTCCATATGTTGTGTCATTTGGGGGTTTGCTGGTGTCTGTGTGTGCTTGGCAGGTCTTGGCTTCTTCCCTCTGTTCATGGTGTTTGTGCAGCCCCTTTGTCTGTCTGCGCACACCTGTCCCTTGGCTTCTAGATCTGGCAGAAGGCTTAACACTTTTATGGGTCCTGTTCATGGAGAGATACTGTAAATAATACATTTTTGGGAGTTTTAAACCAAAGTAAATGTTATGTAGATGCATTTTGTGGCTTAAAAAAAATCTGTAAGGGTTGATGCAGAAAAGGTTCAGAGACAGCATTACAAAAGCTGTTTCTTTAGGTTTATTGTCCTCACGCGCTGCTTACTCTCAATGGCTGATGACTACACCTTTACTAAACTCAGGCTGCTTAAAATCCTAAAGAAAAGAAATGTCTAAGAGAAAAAACAGAACAAAGAAGGATGTAATCAGAAGTACAGGATGCATACATCTCTTGAAAGAAATGAATTTCTTGAATAAAATTGTGTACAGTCTGAGATCTGAGTGTTGCTTGCTTTTACCCCAAACAAACCTTAAAACAGAATAAATGTCAAAGAGTATAATGTCACAGAAGTTATAGCAAAGTGAAATGGATTAACTTTGTTGTTAGATGTCAAAACATTACATAAAAAAAATGTCTAAATAGGTTGAGCATATAACTTTTTCAGGAAAAAAACAAACAAAAAAACACAAGAAATCTCAGGTATTTTACTCTGCTAGAAGTAAGACAAATGTTTCCCTGGAGAAACTGCGTTTTGAGTCCAGTATGTAAATCTCTTTTCTGCTGCAAATCTACTGAACACTTTTAAGAACTGAATTATTGACTATTTAATTTGTAAACACCTGAAAGTTTTCACCAAAACAAAGAGATACTTACACTTGCTCCATATTGCATACAATAGTTACATTTCAGGTAGAGCGAGTGTTATTTTACTTTTACTGCAGCATTGTCATATTCTCCCCAGCGGTGAATAAAACAGATCTGTGGTCCATCTGGAAGCCAGCCCTTTAGACTTTTCACAGGCAGTTTCGGCATCCCACTCTGAGTGTTTTCGTTGTGCAGTCAACATTCATTTGATTGTGCTGAATAACACAGATTTAGGTTATTTAATTGGCCGCCATCGTTGTGGTTCAGAGAGACAGGACTGCAAGTGCAGCGGAAATCGAGCACAGCTTCACAGGGTCAGCGTCTCATCTGTGCTGACAGGAGATGTCAGCACCGCTGTGAGACTTGCACTAAACGGACTGATGTTCTGAAAATCAGCAATAACACGACAAAAAATAAACAAATAAATAAAAAAAATACACCTTTTTAAACGCATCTCAAATCTGTGTGCCTAAACAACCGGTCAAGAGCAGATTGACGGGTCAGACAGAAGAGGCAACGGTAACAGCGCGGCACGCTGTGGGGTTGGACAGGCTATACATTACAGATGAATTATACATTTGACTCGTTGCCGCCTCTGGCACTCAGCAGAGCAGAACTCTGTTCTATCCAGGCCTTGGCACAATATCTGCTGGATGACGGCATGAGAAGCTTCCCTGCAGGTGAGGCAGTAAGTGCAAGGTCAACCAGAACGTGTGAATCATGACCAGCTTGGGGAAGTTGCCTATGAGGGGATCTAAACAAAGAAACGTATAATTCCTTGACCCGAATGCCAAATCGTTGAGCGCTTGTCAGAATAGATTTTAATGGTGTGCAGTGACAATAATCCATCAGGGAAAGTCACACACATGGTTAAAAAAAAATTGTTTAGGGTTCCTCTTGGTTGGTTTTGCTAGGGTTGATTAATCAGATGAATTGTGATGAATCAATAATAGAAATAATTGTCAACAAATTTAGTAATTAACTTATCATAAACTAAAGTACTGACTCAACAAGGTAATTTCCAGGAAGGACACAGTCAGAGCTGTAATTAACCAAAACTGTACAAAAAAAAAAAAAAATACACACATTTTGCATTTAAAGTAAAGCATACACTGAAGGAGTGCAGTGTTATGGAATTTTAGGGAATATAATGTTGATTTTCTTATTTAAAAAGGACATCAATTAATTGTTTATTTGCATTTTTTAACTTATGTTATATAAAAATTTAATTGGTCAAATGAAAGACCTGCAAAATATTCAATTTTTTCTTTAAATCCATTTAATCAATTTATCATCAGAATTATCCATTACAATAACAACTGTTTGTTGCAGTTCTAATTTGTTCATTTCATTATCCTACTTTAAATTTGGTCTTAATTTAAAAATAATTTAAACCACAACCCTAAAGTTGTATTTTTTAAGCTTTCGTTTTATTCAGTGAATTACCACCAGAAAGCTTTCATGGGAAATGAATGGCGATACGAAATAAGACAAACCCACACACAGCCAAACCTTTGACGAACAGCAGAGCATTGGAGCACAGTTTGGCAATCAAAAACTTGGATATAAATGACATTCATTAAAATCTAGAAAGCTAAAAACTCTTTGTTAATCAGGTTATTTGTCAGGGTGCTTGGAAATACAAAATTCCTCACAGAAAGCAACACTTCAAATGAGCAATTCAGAATAGCAGCTTGCTCACCAGAAGCTTGTATGTGAAGCAGCAAACAAAGAAGAGACTTGCTGAAGTAGTTAAAAAAAAAATCAGTGCAGACAAAGGCAGAGCAGACCTTGATTGCAGAGTGAACACCATGATGCCTTAGAGTGGAGCCCAATCATAGCTGCTGCTCTGGCAGCTGCTGTATGATAAATCATTTCAAGTTACCCCCAAATAAAAAAAGAGAGAGAATGTCAATTGCCTTTCATCATTCAGCACTGCAGCACTTTATTCAGCAAAGTAAAAATTGTGCTTTTTTTTTTCTCAAAAGTTTGAAAATGAAAAGTTTTTCGTCCCTGAACTCAAAGAACCCATTGCAATGCAAACCTTTACTGGCTGGATTTTTCTTACCACTTTCTAATGTTGCTTTTCTGAAACATTACTGAATGTTCAGATTGACCTCTCTTTCTCCTCTTTTAGTTATTTTCTCTTAACTTGATGACAGTGCTTTCTATCTACCTCAATTCTAAAGGGAGCTTGAATCAGATTTTTTAAAATGCCTCTGAAGAATGATGCTTAGGAGAGATTTCTTAGCTTTTAAAGGGAATAAGTTAGATTGCAGCAGAAAACAGGGTTTGTTGAATAGAAGAAGAGAGACATGAAGATAATCACAACTGAAACTGAGGCAATACTTAGTGTTCCTGTTTAGATACCAGCTACTCCTACTGTTGCAGTTCATCTAGATCAGGGGTGTCAAAC
>NW_015112924.1:86897-94578 GCF_001443285.1 Poecilia latipinna
CCCTGCAGATCAGATTAAGCTGTATGCGGCCCCTAAACCAAAATGAGTTTGACAGATAGATGTAGCAGTAGGTTAGAAAAAAAAAACAGCAAGGAAAGACATACTTTTTAACAGCGTTAGAGCTTCACCCACCCACATTGATAAGGTTTGGCTTTGGACTAACTGCACAAAGACAATAAAGGAGACTTGTAAAAAGTCTGAATCAGCTCCACAAACTCCCTGTGCCCCAAACTTAACCCATTTAGACCCGACACACCTCTTACACATGGGAGCTGATGTAAGATCATCATGCATCATGGTAAATATTTTAGTGATACAGCAAGGAAAGATTGATTCTGTTCACTTAAAGTTTCTGGGAAATCCTTGCAGTTGTTGCTCACGTATCAGTCTGGACTGAAGTGTTGGCCAGACCAATGCGCAAGCAACTGGGTGAATAATCTTTCAATACTGCTGCTGAAAAGCCTTCCACACACATTTATTTGCGCAGCATAATTTCCATTCTCATCTGTCTTTCAAAGTGACTGACTGTCATAGGAGTCATAGTCGTTTTGATGTTCCTTTTCTGGGTTACAGACTGATTTTGACAGCATGCCACGCTTCTCTTCAAGACGATGCATGCAATTGCTTTTCATAACAAGGGAATAATAGATTCAATTTAAACAACTGGATGTTAGATTTACTCAACAAGGTGATGGAAAGGCTTTTAGCCCAGAAGGAATCAGCATGAAAGCCAGTTGCAAAAACGACGACCTGTGACATTGGCTTCAAGTGCAGTTAATGTTGAATATTTCAGCCGGTCTTTTAACGTTGCAGAGCTATTCGGTTCCCCAGAGTGTGCTGTGATGTGCTCTGATTCAGAATGGGGATACCTACACTTTCACATCAAGGTGAGTGTGCAAGGTATTGATCTAGTGAGGAATCAATCTCACTCATGGAGTCTGTGAGTTTATTATTCATTAGTTCATCTGTCATTCTGTTTATCCAGACACATATCCATGTATCAAAGGCTTTTCTCTGTCACTAATTGAAATCATCTTGAATTTTTCATTTGACTCTGCCGCTCTTGCCTAGTGACCCCGCTGATCCAGCAGGTGTAACACAGGGATGTGATAACCTTTGCAGATCTCCCGCGTCCTCGCATTGACTTGTGATTATAATGGAGAACTGAAATTGTACGCAAGATAATAATGCGTTTAAAGCTTTAAGTGTTCAACATACAGTTGAAAACTGATTTTTACTTGCACTGGTGACTACCTTCTTTGAATTCAGATGTTTATATACATGGATACTCATTTATACTCTTGGAGAAACCCCAGATTATGATTGTATGGCTTCATAAGCTTCTGTTAGGTGAAGTCACAAATGGAGGTACACTTGTATTTTCAGTCAACACTAAAAATCAAAGATGAATCAACCACAATATCAAGAGGAGAATCGTGGACTATTACAAGTCTGGTTTATACTTGAGTATAATTGTTAGCTCTCGTATTTAGGAAAGAGATGCAATCTGTGTCCCACAAATAAATATTTAATGGTGTTAAATTTGTATAAGCTCCACAATAAAAGCTACGTTTTTTTGAATATGCTGGTTGAAGCATTATACAAAGTGAAACAAAAGGCCACTCATTTAGGAAGAAGCTATTTTTGCAAAAGCAACATAGAAAAAGAAAATTACTTACAGTTGTCAAATGCATCCAAGGACAAAGACCATAAGTTTTGGAGACATGTCCTATGGTCTGATTGAATTTAAATTTGAAGTGTTTGACTATAATGACCATCATTAAAGTTAGAGGGTAAAGTCGGGAGCCTGAGAACACAATTGAACTGTGAAGTACGAGGGTGTCAGCATCTAAATTTGAAGAAAGTAATAAAAATGATGCAACGTCAAACGGGTGCCTTTTTCACACTTTTGGTTTCTGCTGTATCTCCTGGACCATGTAAATAAGTAAGACAGTAAAGACAGTTATTATTCATGGTCCTTCTATCTCTCCCTCGTGTTTTCATGGTTTTATTTTTATTTATTCATTCATGTAGTAGATGCTAGAGAATAAAGCAGGTCAGGAACAAAAAAGTTGCGGAGAGGTTTAAGGTGGGAATGGGCTATCATACAATTTCCTAACCTTTGGATATCAGAGTAATGAGCTTTGTTGTCCATTATCTAAAAAGTGAAAGTGCATGACACAATAACAAGCCTACCAAGACAAAACAATCCACCTAAACTGACAGGATGGACAAGGATCGCAGAAAAATGTAGACACAAGATAATTTATCTTCACAGTTTTCCACAGACAAAATTGGCAACCATGTGGAAGAAGGTCAACATTTGAGAAGACAAAATCCTCGAATAAAAGCTGTTTAATGTATTGGAAGACTTTAAACTGGGGCAGAGGTTCATCTTCTATCAGGACATTGACACATGCCAAGTCATAATCCTGACTTGAATGCAATCGAGAGTCTGTGGCAAGAATTCAAAATGGATGCTCAAAATGGATGCGCTCCGTCAAAGCTGACAGAGTCTATATACTTTTCAGTCTCTCGCTGTGCAAAGGTCATAGAGACACATCCAAAATAAAAGCAATAATTGCAGACAACAAACTATTAACCCAGGGTGCCTTAGGTGAGTATTGAAGACTGCACAATTCATTTTTTGGGAGTTTCACAGTGAAAGCATATCATGTCACTAATGTATACCACATTTTTTTTAGCTGTATCATTTTTGCTCCACTTTACAATTATGCACTGCTTTGTGTTGGCCATTCACATCAAGATCCAATGAAATACACAGAAGTGTATGCTCGTAATGTGACAAAATGGATATGAGCATAAAAAGAAAGGCACTGTATATGACAACACACAAACAAGGCAATTAGTAACTTGAATTAGCCCAAGCACTAAAAGAACAAATCAAAAAAGAATTTATTTTCAACTTGCTGCCAACTTATTTCCCACTAGCGGGTGTTAAGTGTTATGATCCAGGAAAGCCCTGCTTGGAGACATTTCAAAACTCTAAAACACTAATAGTATGCAAGCGCTATTTGACCCGTCTATAATTTACATGCCATGCTGCATACATATTCATAAAGCCTTTGTCGCTTTAAGGCCTAATATTGTCTAACAGGGTAAAAAAAAATGACCATATTGTTACTGCAGGGCTGGCTCCTTGTCAGATGGTGATGTCTGGCATTTACTCGTTGGTTGTGTCTGATTAAATATATAATACTTTAATTTGCTCAGGGATGCCAGAGTTTGGTTCTAACAAAGAAATGACCTGGAAAACCTGATCTGAAAATACTGTGAATGTAGATGAAGTATTTTATACATTGTGTTTTACTTTATATTGTTGGTACCTTTTAAACTAACATACGTAATACTGGATAAGTGTGTAACCACACGTTGGAATTCAAGTGTGTTTTCACGCTCAGTGAAGCATCCCCTTTAAATGGACTGAGAGTAACAAACAAGCTCTGTTTCAAAAGGGGATTGCGTCCTTATTAATGCAGCATATTGTCACCTGCTGCACCTCTCCTTACGCTTGCAGGAGAAACGACTCTTTCATGTGAGTAAATGCAAAATAAAGCGCTGATTAGAAGCCAAGGCAGTTAGCGATCAAAAAGGAAATTACTTTTCCTGTGAATGAATTGCATATCAGGATCAATTAATGCTATGCTGTCTTAATTAACTTCCCGCAGACGACGGATGAATAGCTGCAGTGAGGAAAGCAGGGGAGGACCTGGTGCTGAGGTCTGTTTCTGTGGAAGGAGAGCTGATGTTAAAACACTATTTAATCAGAAACGTGGAAACATTTCTTCTTAAAGAAGGAAAGTGAAATATTTTTCATCTTGGGTGTCTGGTCAACTATATTCTGTTTCCACAGGATACAGTTGGTGCTAAAATTCAATCTGATTTATTTGCTGCCAAATAATCCAGAAATCTGCGCAGAGTCTTCATATACAGCTCAGGGTTTTTCCTAAAGTCATTCAGAAAACAAGTAAATGCTACTGAAACCCAAATGCGATTCAAAACACTAATTCATTGAACCTCTGCCGATTTTTTATTTTTTTTACTTTTTATTTTTTGGAATAAAACAATTTGCCAAGCGAAGATCATTGTCCTACAAAAAATAATTTGATTTACAATAAACCAACACTGGATGGCAATTAAATTCAGATTGAATTCAGGCTTAATGTTTGTTTACATTTTGATCCACAAGAGATGGGTTCATTTTTTTCTGGTAGGAACTCGGCCATATAGTGCATGTTGAAAGTCAGACTTTTATTTCTTGCATCTACGTACAATGTGTGCATGACTCTTCTCTGATACATTCAACAGCACATTTTTTACTCTAAATGAAACCACGACCTAGAGGAAGCCAGACAAAGAGCAGACTGTGACACAATGAAAGCAGATTTTCTCTGTTTTCCCTCCTCATTCTGCCTCTGGGACAACAAGCGGCAGCCTCGTCGCATCGGTAATGCATCCAGGGCACATGCTGCTGAGCTGCTGCTCCCTTTGCCCACCTGCTCATGGTGTGTTCTCCAGAGGAAGGACTCCCATTGACTCTGCTCATGCACCTCCATGATTTATGAGCCATCTGTCGCATCTGATGTTCCTGTCGCCTTAGACAGGATGTTCCCGGCTGGCACTCTACATTGCTCTGTGTGGGCACTACCTGGGTATGCCAAGGTCCACTGTAATTAAATTACAGCCAGTGGGAACAGAGAGGTACCGCTTATGCAAAAATATCTTCAACAGAAACAAAAAAAAAAAAAAAAGGGGAATGAGGATATTTTTATTTCATGCTTTGTGTGTGGAGCATCTGTGTAATCTGAATGATGAATAAACATCATCACTATGAATAATAACATTAAAAAAAAACATGTTAAACTCAAAAAACATTCCACAGCAATGCATGTTGTTAAGAGAAACACAAATTAAAACAGTAATAAAAACGACACCACACCACGGTCTCACTGAAGCATTGTTATACGGGATTTAAGACAGAGTTTTGTTCAGGAACCTTTAAAATAATTAAGTCTAACAAAAGGAATCTTAAAACACAACAAAGCTGATCTGGGTTACCAGGGGCTTTTGTTTATCTCCTGGTGACATTGGGAAAAAGAGAGGGTAGACTTGATCACCAGTCTATTACAGGGCAACACAGAGATGCACAGAAAAAAAAAAAATATATGCATGCGCACACACACACACAGACACACACACACACACACACACACACACACACACACACACACACACACACATTCATGCCCAGCGGCAATCTAGAGCAGTCAATTAACCTAACAGTTGTGTTTTTAGGCTGTGGTAGGATGCCATGCTCACACACACGGAGCACATACTGGGATTCAAACCCAAGACTTTCTTGCTGCCAGTCAACAAATTTCTTCAGAAAATTTCTAGTTGTTAGCGGTTTTGGAGTGGCTCAATTTGGATTTGACCGCTAACATGCTGAGGAAACTACAAATTACCATTACTGAAGAAAAACCTTGAAATACCTGTAGAAAAATGCAAAATACTGGATGTATTTATAACAAGGGTTTGATTGCTGTAATGTCAATACGGATTTTTCCACTGGGTATTGAGAACAATATGAAAAACATTGTAAATGTAATTGTAATTGTAATATTGCAAATATAATTGTAAAATAAAAGACCACTATGCACTTTTTACGTTATTTTGTCATCGTTTTAGAGACACACTTATTTCCTTTCAGGAGTGGACTTCGTGGTTGCATGACATGATCTAGACTATATCTGTCAGGAATGTGACTAATGTTTGACCTAACTATTAAAAATGATCAGTATATATACATGAGTTTTAAATGTTTAGGTGGTTTAAGAGGCACGAAGCGCTTAACTGATCAACAATGAAATTTAACCCTTGAAAGAACTGGAAAGTAGTGAAGTACAAGAGGATATTTTCAAGAATCCGTGCTAGAAAATGGGTTGACAGATCTTAAACACTTTCTTCCAAGATTGCCCGTTATTTAGCACCATTCACTTTCCAATTTACAACCAGCTTCACTTTTCCTCCTGAAGAAACGTAACAGCATTATGCTGTCACCAGCGTGTTTCACAGTATGGATGCTGTGTTCAGGATGACACGCAGTATACTGCAGCACCATCAGCTCAATTTTGTCTAATCTGGCCAGAGCACCTTTTTGAGATGCTTGCTGTCTCTCCTTCATGTCTTGCTAAAAGGTGCAATTTGTTTATGGTTTTATTTTGACAATGGTTTTATTCTTGCCACTTTACCATGATAACTAGTTTTATGCAATGCACAACTAATAGCAGCCATGTTGACTAAAGAAAGAAGATGCAGCTGTGTAAGGAATCAGATCAGATTATTGCCGTAGAGATCATGACGACATGTAACATGATATGAGAGGAGAGGACAAGTAAACAGCTGGTGGAAGCACAGCTCGGTCCTGCTCAGGACAACAGACAGGACACAGCATGGGATGCTGGAAGACAGGACGCAAACAAAACCATAAATGCTGTACCATCAGCTGCTGACTTGAGATGTTTTCTCCTTAGCCGTGTCTCCTTAGCTTTACATAGAACAGTGTAGACAACTTTTTTTTTTTTTTTTTTTTATCAGCACAAGACACTTTTAAATCAACAACAGCTGCTGGAGTAGCAGCACAGCAAATCCAACAACCTAAGATCACATTTTCTGACCTACTAAAGTGATGGTTTGGATCCCAAATTTTAAATAAGAATTTTCAGGCAAATAAACTGAGAAAATCCACAATAATTTTAATACAAGCAAAAGTTTAGAAAAATCCTTTAAATGGTCCAGTTGCAGCTTTTTTGTTACATAATTGCTCACTTAATCTGCAGGTTACTATAAAGTATATAAAATAGACACAAGCGCTTTTTTAAGTTTAACTCAAAGTTATGTGTAAAACAAGTCAATTTTTAATCTCTGGGCTAAATTATTTTGTTATTCAAGAAGAGAATAGCAGAATATGTAAAATCCACAACATGTATTTTAATCTGTGTCTTTGGTTAAGGTTTCTTTCTTTTTTTTTTGACAAAAAAAAGTTGGTTACATTGCACAATATGTTCATTGATCAAAAGAAGTAGAATCTTTATCATATTTCTTAGCTCATTTGTTACTTGTTTAGTGTCTCAAAAATGTTTCATAAGATGATATAGTTCAAAACAAGACAACAAGAGAGAAAAAAATGATATTTCCATAGAATTCTACAGAAGAGCAAAATAAAACAGAGGAAAAAGTTATTTTTGGTCACGCAAGCTAACATCTGGTGGTAACCATGAAAACAGACACCAGACTGATAGGTCCACCTGTGCACAGTCAAAAGCTATTCTCTCAGGAAAACTGGAGTTAGACTTCAGCAGCTTTTACTGTGAAACTTGGTGGTGTTTTATTTTTTCCATGCTTATTTTTCTGTCAGACTGGCATGTGGCTACATATGTTGCCATTCAACCGAAACATCTTGTAACATCAACGATTCTGTTGAAATTCTCACAGTCAGAAGTCAGATGCTGTTGCAAAAACAAATAAATAGATACATTTGTATAAAGACTTTAGTTTGTTTTTTTTTACCTTTGTGAGAAATTATTTGGAATTCTCAGATAAAAAGTTTTGAATTTATTCAAAAGATATTTGAACAAATTATGAAATACATTGTTTATAT